>NC_052051.1:31860359-32161400 GCF_903992535.2 Arvicola amphibius
TTGTAGTTACCCTCTACATTATTTAGACTCCTTAAAATAAAATGCTTAATAAAACTTTTGTTGTATGTTTCTTGCTTAATTTTGTTTGTTGTTTGTAAATTTATATTTGGTATCTGTTCCTACTGTATATAGTTGTATTGGGTTTAGTTCGATCTTATTTAGACAAAGGGGGAGATGATGGGGAACTTCAGCCAATCACATTCTGTTTAGGGTGTGTCCCCCTGGAGCCACAAAAAACAAATAAAAACATCCAGGTGCGCTTGCTTCTCTCTCTTTGTTCCCTGTGCTCCTGGTATTCGCAGGATCTTTGGTCGTGTAAGTTTTCCCTTTTTCCCCAATTATTAAAAAATAAATCTTTTGTATTGAGCTGATCTGGTTAATTATCGATCGACCATGCCCCTTCAGAGCATCCTGAGAAACAGGGTGCAGCAGACACCATATCTTCTCTGCAGTCATAGGACCCAAGTTCAAGGGAGAGCAAGTACAGACATACTTCCCAGTGGGGGAGGCAGCAATAATTGGCGACTTTATCACTGCCACAACTATGTATAAGAGACACATTCAGAAGAAACGAATGCTGTAATGTCAAAGGCTGACTCTGTCTCTAGAACCAAATCTCCAAAGTCAGATGAGCCTTGTGGTGATATTTTATTTATGCTTTAACAAATAAAGCTTGCCTGACAATCAGAGTGCAGAACTAGCCACTAGTTAGCCATAAAGGCCAGGCAGTGGTGGCACCTTTAATCCGAGCACTAGGGAGGTAGAGACAGGAGGAAGGGATATGGCTGGGCAGAGAGAGGAATATAAGACAGGAGGAGACAGGAGCTCAGGACATTCAGTCTGAAGATTCGTAGAGACAGGATCTGGCCACTTCAGTCTGAGCATTCAGAGAGGTAAGAACTCTAGTGACCAACTACTCTGCTTCTCTGATCTTTCAGTTTTCACCCCCTAATATTTGACTCCAATTTTTTATCTTATAAGACTAATTAGGATTATACTACAAGGCCTATTGCCATTATTACCTTTATGGCCAGCCCAACCCTTATAACTCGAGGGGAAACTGAGGGGTGCACACTTCTGGAGAAGGCTGAGGGAGGGAGGCTCTTGGAATAATTACACAGATATATTCATAAGACAAAAGGGGTCTGTGGAAACTACAGCTAGTAACATCTGTGGTGTATGGAATCTGCTTTATTTCTTTAAAGATGCATATTTTGTATTAAATTTATTTTTTGTAACAGGCCCCAAGCCTTAGTAGGACCCCAGTACTTAGCACAGCTGACATCATAATGGAAGGATCATTCAGGTCTTAGAATCTAGCATGTAGACAGCACCACCTGCCAAAATGAGAATGAAGACCTAATGTAACAAAGTCCATAGTTCTGGGAGAGTTCCTATATGTACTAACAGTGCTATTTGGCTTCTGTAATTCTGCTTCTGGCCAACTGTTCTTGCTAACTCAACTGTGTCAACCCAGGATTATTTTTTTCTTAAAATCTCACCCTGAGAAAGGCTTGGGGCTTCATTGGGGTCCCAAACACCCAGTATAGTCACTGGCAAATTAATAAAGACTCTCTATTGGTTTAAACTAGTGTCTAAGTAGTCTTCTCTGGCAGGTACCCTGCAATATGACAATTGCATGCATGCATGTAATACATTCTTGTTATCCCTTACTGTATCATCTCCTATCTCCCTCCCATCCCTGTCCTTATTCCCTTTTCTCTGTAGGTCTGTGACCAATATTGATTTTAAGCTGTCTGAGTGACCATAAGTTTGGATTTAGCAGCTGCTGGACTCACCCATGGGGACATTACTGAAGGCAATGATTGTCCCTTACCCAAAATCCACCAGTACCCAATAGCTTAACATGGAAGAGTAGGTTCCCATGAGCCCTTCCTTCATCAGTGACTGACTAGTGGCAGGATCAGTCTTGTAAAGGCTTAGCAAAGGTAAGCTCAGCTGTTATAATATTAAGACTGCAATGGTTGTATCATGGCCAGAAGGTAGTACTTTACAACCATTCTCTGTCTTCTGGCTCTTGCATTCTTTCCATTCTCTCTTCCGCAGTGTTCCCTGAGACCTAGATTAGGTGGTATGGAGCTCACACTCAATCATTTATTCCTTGCAGATTTAGCAACAATGAGTTTCTGCATTCACTGCCATTCATTTGAAGGAGTAACTTCTCTGGTTAAGCCTGAGAGTTCCATTTGTCTGCAGGCATAAATAAAAATATTTAATAGGCAGTTTGGGGTCATATCAATTTAGCTACACAATAGTACATTCCCATTATGATCTAAAACCTCCTCATCCATGGGCTTTTGACAAGGTTTACAGTACTAGGTATAAATTTCTTCCTATGACACAGGTCTCAAATCTAATCAGAGACTGGTTGGAGCCACTATTGCACAAGTCGGTAAATCTTGCCTGCCACTTTGGCATTGCAGTCCATAGGGCTCACAACTGGCTGAGACCATTGATGCTTTTTCTCCCCTATCAGCCTACACATTGCCTTCCAGAGTAGTGAAAGCTAGCCCTCAGGGAGGAGGCTTCCCTATGGCTCAGTCCCCGCTTGATGTGTCTGCCTTGTAGAGTTTGTGTTATTTCCAGAAACAGCAGGGTCTTATCAACAAGACAAGGGCAATCATGAGGAATTGCAAGAACCTTATTCTTTGGGGGTCCTCTGGGGCTTTCCTGAACAATTAAGAAGTATCTCACAACTGGCCCTAGGATTTTTGTTTACTAATCATTGGGTTTTAAGATCTTTACCCAGCTATGCATGATATCTCTCTTCTAAAACTTTGGTTAGCTTCCTTTTTAAAAATTGGCTTATGGATCAGTAATTTTCCATATGGGTTTTAGATACAATGCTCCTCTCCAACTCCCCCATTTTCCTACCCCATGCCAGAGTAAGCATAACTATTCTCAGTATTACCCCTCTCTGCTTTGAGATCACTCATGTTCTACCAAAACCATCTGAACACACACCCCAGTAGCACTTTTCTAGTTTCTTGGTATGTACTCCAAGTCAAACACACAAATCTAAAAATTAGAATCTAGGACCCACATCTGAAAGAAGACATGAGGGATTTGTCTTTTTGCAGCTTGGTTCTTTGCTTTCAACCCTTGAAAGGTGTGAGAAAAAAACCCTTTCTCTGTTCAGACACTGCAAACCTTAGTGCCCTGGTTTTGTGAAGTCTAGAATTCACTCAGACTTAGGTCATCAACTAAAATTAAGGATCTGTACTGGTCAGGGTTCTCTAGAGCTTCTTAAATCGTGGACTTCAATCCCACATGAGATCATAGAATTCAATGTGGAGGTTATGAATATGTTGATGAGCTTGGTTTAATCATTCCAAAATATGTACTATATCAAGACATCACAATGTACCCTATAAATATATGTAAACACTATGCATCAGCTTCCCTTTTGGAGCAGGCACTGGAGACTGACAAAGGGGTGGTAGACTCCCCAATATAGAGTCTTATTCTCTTGGCTTAAGTATAGAGTGGCCAAACAGAGCTAAAGGAACTTCTAGAATAAATAAATTTATTTTAAAATTTAGAACAAGAACTCCTAGGCATGCCAGCATGAATGAGCCGGTTGCCCTGCTTAAGACCTTCTCACGGGGAGTTTGCTGTCATCATCAGAATGGAGATAGAAAAGCTGATTCTGCTGAGCAGATGGCTCTATCCCCAGAGGAACAAGGGAGGTCCCAGTGCCACAACTATCACACAAGATGCCTCCTTCAAGAGGAAAGCTGAGACAAGTTCATGGCCAAGCAAGAGTTCTCTGGTCAAGTAAAACCACTTCTCAAGAGTCCTCTTGGGGCTGCCTGCAAGTGAGCAACTGCCCCTTCCCATCCTTAACAGGCGGCCCTTCCGATCAAAAGCCTCCTACCTACCACCCCAGAAACCTAACTAGCTATTACCTCCCAGCTCAAAATAAGTGCATGAAAGAGGAAAACCTATTCCAGCTCAGCCACTCAGCAATCTTAATTAAGATAAGCCTGCTCATAAATATTCAATCAGTCAAGAAAGTTCCACAGGCTTTGCTTATGGAGCTGCTTAATTACAAAGGCTGAATCTCAAGTTCCTGTGGGTGTCTTAGGCTGCTGTAAATACCATTAACCCCCAAGAAAAAGGCTGCATTCTCAGCAGTCAGAGGAGGAATTCTTAAATCCAGTGGGAGACAACAACCACACACACTTTCAAGCCAAAAAGAAAGAAAAAGAAAATGAAAAAAAAAAAAGAGGATACATCAAAAGAAAGAGATAGCTTTGCCCTGCCGAGCAGGAAGCCCAGCTCTACCATGAAGAACCTGATTTCCATGGAGGTGTTTTATCTGCAGCAGCCTCAGTTTTCCCCATCTGTGAAGTTACGGGCAAAGCCCTTTCAGCAGCCCCTTCAACTGTAATAGAGTCCCCAATCCCAGAGAATGGCTAAGATCTGAAAACCTGGCCATGGCAATGTGTGCAAGCACAGATCAGACACAGGGAACCCTCACTGTGAGATCACACTGTGAAGTGGTCCCCATAGACGGTTCAGTGGAGCCACTACCAGGAGCCCAGCATGTGTTCATTCTGACACTGTTAGACTTCTATCCAAATGGCCTCATGTCTTTTTACATCTTTTATGTTTATATACAAATTGTGTCTTTCTAAAAATCTGTGAGTGGAGGGTCAAACTCAGCCTTTAAGCGTCTGATAAATGTTCAATGAGGCTGTTAGGATGGCCCCTTATCCATTTTGATCAGCATCTTTATGAGCGGGAAAGACACAAGGAAGATGTGTTCTCAGAAGGGGGGGTGTCAAATGAGGATGCTATGGGAAGCAGTCATGTGTAACTTAGAAAGAGCGCTCACAAAACCACTCCTGCTGGAACCTCAATCTCATACTTGCACCCTTCTGAACTGTGAGCAGTAAACTCTGCTGTTTCCACCTCCTAAACTATGTTATTTTGCCATGGCAACCCAATCAAATTGATACACTATTTCTGGATGTCAATACCTCTTCTCACTGCTGCTGCTCAAACCTGCAATCTCAGTGCCCGTGTACCCCAAGAAGCACTACTTGGTGAAAAGAAATTGAGGAATACCTTCTTGACATTTGTGCACCTGCCCTTGTCTACTCCAGAGCAGGAAAGCCCCACTTCCTGACATGAAATGGTACAAGACCATGGTGTGAGTCACACTCTGTAAAGCTTCACGGTCTAAGCTGAGATTGGAACTTGACCAGAAGTCCTACCCCAGCCGCACTCTTTGCTATGTACCTTTACTCCTTCTCCATTCATACATTAATAAAACACACACAGAGATGTTCATCTGAGGTTCTGCATCCCAGAAGCCCTACTTGAGATGTTGCCTCAAAGGATATGTGCACCTCAATGCCATGACATAAAGCCAGATTCATATTCTACATCTCATTTATCACTTCTCCTGCAGACCCACCATATTGGCTTCAGACATTTCATAGTCCCTGTTCTGATGCATACACATGCTCTCAGCCATGGTTTGTCATGTACCGAATGGTCCAGTCTCAGCCCTGCTCCTTGGAGCTTAGTGACTACACACACACACACACACACACACACACACACACACACACACACACTGGGTACTTTTTGAGAACTCAGATTCTGTTCTAGCCTGCTCAGACTCAAGCTGCACACTCTGTCCATCTGGGGGGACAGTGGTTGACACACAGAGAAGAAACAAGAATTGAGAGACAACACAAAACTTTTTTAAGAAACCGTAGTATGAATCATTGATTCAAATACTTTATTTAGAATGGATGCGATGGAAGTCAATGAGGGCAAGATACTGAGCAGGTCACTGCCAGGGGTAGTGCATCCTATGGGGCCCTCCTGAGGGTGTGGAACACATACAAGAGCTTCCCTCCTACAGAGCAATGCTGCTGGGGAATGTCTATAGCAATCTGTTTGGTAGATGGATCTATGATCAGCTGAGAGGAGGAACCAGAACCAAAAATACACAACTTTTTAAGAAAGCTTGGTATGAATCGGTGATTAGAACACTTTATTTAGAAGGGATAGATGTCAAGGAGGTCTTCTGCCCTGAGGGGTGCCATTGCTATGCAGTTATTATGGTCACAGGGGGACAGATCGGGTAGCAGTAGTCATCCAGGTTGTCAGATGTTGGCCCGGAAGGGCTGAAGGTGTATGAATGAGGCACAGGCAGATCTAACCCATGAAGGAAGGCTTTTCAGAGCTCCCGCTGCTGAGGGGAGATGAGTGATCGGCTGTAGTCTGGAGTGAAGAATTGCTATCTTGAGTTTCACTGTCATCATGAGCAGACAAGCTGCTCCTCTTCTTAGAGCAGCCACGACTCTATGAAATGTGAGGTAAAAATCGCAACCATGGTGAGAGTTTGAGCAATAGGATGTTTGTTTTGTCTCAAAATCCCTCCCTCTTCAGATGTTATAAACAGTGACATGGTGAAGGGGAAACCTGGGAAGCGCCACCCGGCCAAGCAATCAAAGCTAGCCCCTCTATAACACCGTAAATCAATAGGCCGTGCTTGCTCGCGTGATGTGCAGAGGAGATGGGGCCTTTCCATCTAACCCTGCCAAAATTGCACAACTGAATCTAATCACAGGGAGACATCAGACAAAGTCAAATAAAGAGACAGTCTACAATGTAATTGGGCTGCACACCTCAAAAAGTGCCAAGGTGATGAAAGACAAAGTCTGGGGTGCAGTTTCTGATTGTAGGAGGCTTAAGGAGATGTGACAGCTAAGCGCAGTGTGTGAGCCAAGACCTGCTTGGAGTTTTGTTTTGTTTTCAGTCTGGTCACAAAGAACCAACATCTAAATAATGTCTGTGAGTTATAAAATAATATTCTATGAATATTCCACTCCCTGGTTTTTATAGCTCTATAGTAGTTACAAAACAAAAAGACTTAGGTTAAATCACAAAACAGGGAAGAGGTAGGGATAGGGGCTTTGTCTTTGTCTGCAATGTTACTGTTCGAGCGCCATAGTTGAAGTGGTTTGTAAACAACATGCCCCTCACGCTTCTAGAAATTGCAAGTCCAAGATCAAGGTGCGGGAAGTGTTGCTGTCTGCTCGGCTCTCCTGTCAGGATCGCTCTCTTTTTTTAATCTCATGAAGTTAATTTACAAAGGACAAGGCCATCAGGCCACTAGCAGCATTCACAGGACCTTATCCTCCTCATCTACCCACCTCTTAAGAGCCCCGTCTCCCAATACCATCACGCAAGGACTAGGATTCAAAACCATAAATTCTGGGGAGGATACATACGTTCAGTCTACAACAGGTATCATGTCTGCAACTCATTCTACTCTAAAAACAAATTTCTTCCATGAGAGTTTCCTAAATAATTTTTTAACATGGGTTTGTCCTGTAGTTGCAGAACCATTTGTTTGTTTAAAAATCCATTTTCCTCTCCTTTGTCTTAGGTCATCATTTCACTGCAAAGAATCACACGTATTGCAATCTACCCCAAACAACACACGTGTGCAGTAAACACATGAGATGACGTTATGTATAGAAGACAAAACGTATTACAGTTGGCTTAAGCGTTAGGTCTATCTGCTGGTGCACGGAAGGCAGACAAACCTATGGATGGCATTGCTTCTTACTGCATTACACAGGCTCTGGAAGAGGCAGGGGGTGTGGGTACTGAGGAGAGATGACCAGCTCCGGAAAGCTCATCTTTCCACGACATCTGCGTGAACTGTGCATTTCTGAATTACTGCTTTCCTTTGTCTTCCATGTTCTAGTCTCATTTTAAGGGCCACGTCTTTATGTTTTCTTTTTAACATGATATCAATGCAAAATAGAAAATCAAGTGTTTTCCAAATAAATGCCATAATTTTTTAAACTATTTCATTTAAGAAGTTATTAATATAATAATGATAATATGTGTTTAATTTTACATTTTCCTTGATTATTGCAACTATATAAGCAGGGTTACTAGCCATATCTCCTTCAACCTTGCTATAATATTAGTCCAGGGTGTTTTTTGTGATATCTTTTACTGATTATAGATAATCACTTATCCATGATCAAAGATAGTTTTGTTTCTTTCTTCCAGTCTGTATCCTTCTGATTTTCCTTTCTTGTCTTATCGCATACACTTGGATTTCTAATATGCTGAAATGAATGTATGAGAGAATAACACGCTTATCTTATTACTGCCCAGTAGGACAACCTTTCATTGTTCCTGATCCTCCTTCAGTTTGTCACAATGCTTCAGTGAAGCACTGATTTCCATAGAGCTTTCTGGCAACGGCAGATCAATTGGTATTGTGATTCAGCAATGTTGTGGAGTTAGCCAAATAGAAGACTTCAAGGCTTAGCCCTTCCATTGGCTAGTTGTAAGCAGTGGACAAAGTTTGCCTTTGACAAGTCTCGGCTTATTGCTTCATCATGAGGGAAAATGTCCTGAACCCACAGGGTTGCTCTGAAGAATTCTTGAATTCTTGGAGAATGAGGCTGTGTTAGTCCATTTTGAGATGTGATAGTGGAGCTCCAGAGACTGGGTCATTAACACAGAAAATAAGCGTACTTCTCACCCGCCCCTGATGACAACTCTATCATAACATAAGGGAAGATGCCACAAAGGCAAGACAAAAGCAGCAAAGTAAAGCATCAACTCCATTTGTTTTTAGCATTAATCTTCTCATGAGGCCAAAAGTCTTGAACTAATCACATATCAAATTTCCACCCTCTTAATATTGTTGCATCAGGTGTTAAATTCTACATGCTAGCTGGAAACATATTCAAATCATAGAAAAGATGCTATTCAATGGTTGGTATTAGTAAGTGTTTGATAAATGCTGATGATTATATTTACCATTATTACTATTACACAGACTAATATGCTTAAGACTTTAGCAGCACAGCAGGAGGCAGAATCAACTGGCACAAATTGATAGTTTCTCTACATAGCACCAACAAATATATAAAGAAGATCGACCGTGGACATATTCACAGTCACAATAGCCTCAAAGAAAATAAAATATCTAGAAAGAAATGTAAGCAAGGAAATGAAGGACATGTGCAATGAAAACTTGAAATCTCTGAAGAAAGAGATAGAGACACTAGAAAGTGAAAAGATACCCCAGTTCATGGTTTGGTTGCATTAACATCCTAAAATTTACCAAAAGTTATTTACAGATCCAATGCAATACAAACCAATATCCCCATCTCACTCTATGCTGAATATATATATATATATATATATATATATATGTGTGTGTGTGTGTGTGTGTGTGTGTGTGTGTATATCTATATATACATATATACATATATATATATATATATATATATATATATATATATAGTAAAATGCATAGGGAACCACAAAAGACCCTGGATAGCCAAAACAATTTTGTGCAAAAAAAATAATGCTAGAGGGATTATAATTCCGGATCTGAAGATATATTACAGATTCCAGCCAGGGAACCAGAGCCCAACAACCCTACTACAGCAAGCCCTGAACATTTCAACATTGCTGAAGCAGAAGAAAAGGACCTTAAAACAGCCTGCATGAAGAAATGCAGGTCCTTAAAGAGAAAATGAATAAATCCCTTAAAGCAATCCAGGAAAACACAAACAAACAATGGTAAGGAATAAACAAAACTGTTTAAGACTTGAAAATGGAAATGGAATCAATAAAGAAAACTCAAACTGAGGGAATTCTGGAAATGAAAATTTAGAAGTGCAAACAGTAACTACAAGTTTCAGCAACAGAATTAAAGAGGTAGAAGAGAGAATCTCAGACACTGAGGGTATAATAGAAAAAAGGCATATACTGGTCAAATAAGATGTTAAATCTAAAAATCTCATGACACAGCCCATCCAGCAAATCTGGGATACTGTGTTAAGATCAAATCTAAGAATAATAATAATAGAAGAAGGAGAAGAAACCCAAATCAAAGTACCAGTAAATACTTTCAGCAAAATCATTGAACAAATTTCCTAACCTAAAGATGGAGATGCCTATAAAGACACAAGAACCACGCAGAACACTAAATAGGTTGAAAAGAAAGTTCCTGCAACACATAATAATCAAAACATTAAATATACAGAACAAAGAAACAATGTTAAAAGATGCAAGGGGAAAAGAGCACTTCAAGTAACATATGAAGGCAGAACTATTAGACGTACACATGACTTCTCAATGGATGCTGGAAAAGCCAGAAGGGCCTGGACAGATGTGCTATAGACTCTGAGAGACTACAGATGTCAACCCAGACTGCGATACCCAGAAAATCTTTCAATCACCATAGATGGATAAAATAAGACATTCTATGATAAGACCAGATTTAAGCAATATTTATCTACAAATCCAGTCCTACCGAAAGTGCTAGGAGGAACACGCTAACCCAAGGAGATTAGAAGCCTGTTCTTTTCTAATGAGAGTGGTTCTGAATGGGAGAGGAGGAGAGGAGGAATTGGGAGAAGAAGGAGGAAAAACTGTAATCACCATATAGTATGAGAATGAGAAAAGTCTATTTTCAATAAAAGAGGGAAATTCTTTTTTAAAAATATATATTACAGAACCATAGTAATAAAAGCAATATGATATGGGCACAGAAACAAACATGTAGACTAATGGAATGAAATTGAAGACCCATGAAAACATGAGTACTCATAAATTTAGACACTTGATATTTGAAAAAGATGCCAAAAAACATAAACTGTAGAAAAGAAATCATCTTCAATTAATTATGCAGGGCAAACTGGATGTTCGCATGCTGAGTAATGAAATTAGACCTGTATCTATCACCTTGCACAAAAACTGGCTCCAAAGGAATCAAAGACCTACAAGTTCAAGCTGAAACTGGTGGGGAAAGCATAGGCAATACTCTATCCGATATGGGTGTAGGGAAGGACTTTCCCAACCAGACTCCATTTGTCCAAGAATTAAGGCCAACAATTGGCAGGTGGGACTTCATAAAACCAAAAAGTTTCTGCACAATCAACCAAGCAAAGAGGAAGTGCAGAGAATGAGAGGACCCTTGTCCAGCTATCGCCTGCCACAGAATTCATTTCCAGAACATACAAAGAACTCAAAAAACAAAGAGACAAAAATATGAGCCATTCAAAAAATGGGCATGGAACCTGAACAGAGAATGCTCAACAGAATAGAAAAAAAAATGGCTAGGAAATATGTCAAAAATGTGTTAACTGTCCCTAGAAATTAGAAAAATGAAGAATCAAAACAACACTAATATTTCATCTCATCCCAACAGAAGAGCAAAGTAAAACAACTGACAGCAAATGCCGGAGGGCATGCAGGGAAAGGAAACCCTCATTCACTGTTGTTGGCATGGCAAACTGGTGCAGCCATGGCTGTAAGTGTGGAGAATTCTCAAAAGGCTAAAAATAAATCTACCGAACGACACAGTTATACCACTCCATGGCCTATGTCCAAAGGACTCGACGTCCTACTCCATAGAAACTTGTTCAGCCATGTTCGCTGCTGCTCTCTTCACAATGGCTAGGAACTGCAAGCACCCTCAATGCCCTTCAGTCAATGACTGGATAATGAAAATATGGTACACATACACTATGGGATGCTATTCAGCCGTAACAAAAATGAAATCATGAGTTTTTCAGGTAAATAGATGGAACTAGAAAAGTACATACTGAGTGAGATAACCCAGACCCAGAAAGAAAACATCACATTTTCTCTCATTGGAAGCTTCTAGTGCCGGATCTTCAGCTGTGAGTACACAGGCTGGAATAACCAGGGAAGGAAAACTGGGCCACTGCCAAGATACAGGAGTTGGAAAGCAGTAGAGAGGAGAAAAATAGGGTGTAAGTGATTCAATCAAGGAAATGATGGAGAGGGGCTCTTTAGGGAAGGGGAAGGAGGGCAAATAAAGGAGAACAAGGGATAAAATTATATTAAAGATGAAAAACCATAAAGAATCATGCTATTAACTATTTACCTTTAAAAATTATAATAGATGCAATTCTGTATATAAATATTCATATGTTATGTTAATGAACCTTTCTCATCTAGGCTGATAATGCTCCTTTCCAAAGCTAAAGACTGCCTAACAAAAACCCAAATACCAGACATGAGAAGTCCTCTTTTGAGTTGTTCGCCAAGGCTGTCCAAGAGACTCCCAAATGTGCAGCCTATTGCTATTGCCCTTCGTTGCCCAGCAGAGGTGAAAGTAAGTTCCTATTGCTGAAGACATCATGCACTGTAGAAAAAGATCCCAGATACCCCTGCAATGAAACTGACATGAATGTCTTTTTCCTAAGGACTAGCTTTTGTGGTACCAGAAGGTGCCATGCAAGCTTTCAAAGAGGGAGGCAACCGAGAGCCCTACCTAGCTATGACTCTGATGAATCACACCAATGGCCAGCATAGCACAGTCACCCTAAGGGTACAGGAGTGGCACGCAGATCTCGCAGTAATCCACCACTCTCTCACTGGACCTAAAACCCTCTCAGCAGAGGAAAACCATAGCTGATCCTGCATACTCGGTGCTAGTGAGATCATGGATATTGGATGAGAACCCACAACCACTGCTTGATTAAACCAGCATAATCCCTAACAATAGCCTAAACATTTATCCTTGTGCACGATAAGTGTATCCTTCACCCCCCCCCCATCAAGGAAACTTCTCTTTGCGACAGATGTAGACAACTACAGAAAACCATGGACAATCAAAATACAGAGTTATGGAACCCAGGTCCGTCGGATCTATCTACAAAACACTCCCATACATGAGGCTTGGGGAACATTGTGGAAGGGGGTAAGATTGTAAGATCCAGAAGATAAGAGAGCTTGTTGTAAAACTGAGTCTCCCAGGAATGCCAGAAGCTATATCTATAAAATCTCATCAACATGAATGCCCAAACAGGAGTAAAATGAGGATAACATCAATAGACATGCCAAAGTGCACAGGGGAAAGACCACGAGCCTCAGCCCTACACAAAGAACCATCAGTGACTAAGGAATGCTGAGAGGGGAAGAAATAACAGAAGAAAGAGTACACCAACTGGTCAAACAGTTCCAGAGGGTCAGCTCAGAAAAGACATGTGCAATCAGCATTATATAGACTGAGCAGTTCATGTGCAGGAGTATGTGTGTGTGCTTGCATGCGTGCACGCTCTTGTGTGTATACATACAAATATATGCATGCAATAACAATTAACTAAAAAAAAAGAAGCCGTAAATTTGAAAAGGGGCAAGAAGAGGTATATGAGGAGGTCTGGAGGGAGGAAAGGGAAGGGAGAAATAATTATATTATAATCTCATCATTTTAAAATTTTTCAAAAGGAGGTATCCTGCTACAAAGAATTGTCTGGGGCAGATCATTTAACTATCACTTTAACCATTTGGCAGAAGATTTGAGCAGACTCTTACAGCTAAGAGAAATCAATAGAAACTTCCATACAGCCATGGTAAAGACCGAGATTGATACTTCAATCTCACCATGAGTTGCCAACAGAGGGCCTCATCATGTATAAGGTCTAAGGTCCCTGGAGGCAGCAGTGAGCTGCAAAAGGCATGCAGAGTCACTACAAATCAGGGCACTCATTTGTATCATTTGTAACAAAGGACAATTCTTAAGATTCCATAATTGGGGATGTGCCAAACATGAATTAGAAATAAACTATCTAATGAGCTATTTAGTTTTGATTTGAATTTTTTAAAAAATAGCTTTACAGATGTCATTTTATTTTTTTTAATCCAACTATCACGTAGACAAAGTAGGAAGATAAATATAGAATTTCAGGTCTGAAACCTTAGCATGTATCAGAATCACCTAGAAGGCTCGTTGAAATGCAGCTGAGCTTCGCATTAAGAGCACTGGCTTCTCTTGCAAAGGACTTAGTTTACTTAGTTTCAGTTCCCAGAACCCACATGGTGATTCACAGCTGCCTGTAACTGTAGTTCCAGAGGATCCAATGCCCTCTCTGGGCTTCTCCAGACACCATGCACAAACATGATGTGCATACATGCAGCGAAAACCCTCATACACATAAAATTAATTAATTAAAGCAAAATTTCAGAAAAACCAACAGTGCCAAACATCATCTTAAGAGGCTCTGATTCTGTATCTCTGTATGGTATATTGTTATCATATTTCTAAACATATAGGAAGTTTTAATTTCATCTGAACAGGTAAATTTTTTAGTAGTTTGTATTTAGCCATAAACATTCCATAGGATGTTCTTATACTGAAAAATTCTTGCTCATGTGCAGCTGAATTTCACTGAGCATCCTGTATGTCATCTGACCTGATTGGAGTGGTCCCAGGAGCTGCTAGAAGCTGCTGGCCCAGGTTCTTTGAGAAACACTAGGCATTACAGACCTTCGGCTTTGGCCATCTCCAATTCTAGACTGAGTACTAAAGCTTGGAGTGTTGTGGGTTATTTGTACACTGTGTGAAGATGTATTGCTGGGATTGGTATCATAAAAGCTTAATGGCAGGCAGTAAGTATAGGTGTGACTTCTAGGCAGAGAGAGGACTCTGGGGAGAAGAAAGGTGTCATCACCAGCCAGGCGCAGAGGAAGCAGGATGTGGAATACAGAGTCAAGGTAACGGAGACACATAAAAGAATGTAGATTAAAAGGTATGGGTTAATTTATCAGAGCTAGTTGGGAACAAGCCTAAGCTAAGGCTGAGCTTTCATAATTGATAATAAGTCTCCATGTCATTATTTGTGAGCTGGCAGCCCAAAGAAAAATCTGCCTCCATCAGAGATACTTGGCAAATACCCAGATCATTTCAAGAGACGTTTGAAGATCAGGAAACATGGAGAATGCTGGCACATCGTGGTGAATGGGAGGTGGCTCTTAAAAACTCACGGCTTAACTTGAGTGGTTATAGTCATTGCGGCAACCAAAAAGTCTTAAGAGACGGGAAGTTTTGTTTCCTTGGCTAAGTTTGTGCAGATGGCCGTGGAAACTGGTCCTGCTGTATCTGTGAGCAGGAGATGCTGAGTTATTGATGACAAAGGGCTGTCATTTGCACCTGGCAATCAATCCCCATATTTGTTTCCCTGTTGTGAGTTTCTCATTGCTGCAGAGCTTTCTCCTCGCCTTTGCTCAAGATCACAGGTGATGAGAAATTCATGTGTGCTTGCTAAGTAATCCTCTTTCTCTTTCCCAACCTCTCACTTAGCTTTTTTTTTTCCCAAGCCTGGCCTGTGAATGAGTTCCTGCTTGGTGGTAGTCCCTGCCACTTATACTCCAGGAAAGAGAATGCTGTCCAGCTGGTGGTGTTTTATAAGCATGGATCATACATAGAGCAAAATTGAATATACAGAGACAGGCGAGAGCACAATCAAGACAAATTGATATTTGCTGAGTGACAGCAGTATTGCACACATGGATTCCTGGCTATTAATACCCTATCCTGTCTCTGGGTTTTCATCAGTGGTAACGCGTGTCAGTTGTGGTTTGCAGCCACACAAGAAGTTCCAAGGCGCCCATCTACCAGCAATGATGATTTCCTTGATGTGGGTAGGGCTTAAAAATAAAGGCAAATTTAAGAGCTCCTAGGATAGCACAATGGCCTGAGAAAACTGCTGAATTTATAGCTGATTCTTATTATTCATAGTGCTTGTGTTCTGTAAAGTCACTTTGAATAATGAATTTGAAAATACTGAACCATTGTTCCTTCAGGAAGCATGGGTTTTGGTTCCTTTTAGCTTCTAGCAGTAATATTTTGGTCAACCAGTCATAAATAACTGTCTCATATATGTTTTTGCAATTCATGCCTGGACATAACTTATCTAGCTTAACATACATTTTCTCTGCAGTAATATCCCAGCCTTCTTGCTGGTGGAAACACCACTCAGGGTCTTAATAGAAACTGCATGTGGGGACCTTCTAAACTGCAGTCATCAGAAAATGGCACAGGTGTCAGGAACTGCACTGGAAGGGACCCTGCTTACAATTCGAGTGTTGGAGCACAACAAAGGGCCTCCTTGATCAACTGTAGCTGAGGAAGTTCAAGGAACTTCCACTCCTCTGCACATGTCCACAAATGACCACAAAAGTGCCACAGGCACTGATGGAGTGGCTGCAAACCCGTGTCAGCAAATTGGTAAATTCAGAAACATAAAATTGTGTATCATGAGGATTAACTGTCACTTGGACCCAGCAATTCTGCTCCTACAGAAATAAACATGAGTCTTAGGGTTCCTATCGCTGTGATAAAGCATCATAAACCATAAATAACTTTGGAAAGAAAGGGTTTATTTCTCTTTTACTTCCACATCACAGTTCATCAGCAAGGAAATCAGGGCAGGAACTCAAGCACGGCAAGAACCTGGGAGGCAGATGGTACAGAGGCGACAGAGGAGTACTGCTTACTGCCCTTCTCCCAGTGGCTTGCTCAGCCTGCTTCCTTACAGTATCCAGGATCACCAACCAAGGGGTAGTGTTGCCAATGGTGAGCTGGGCCCTCCCCCATTAATCACCAGTCTATAAAATGCACCACGGCTTTGTCCACAGGCCAGTCTAGTGGGGGCACTTTCTCAGTTGAGGTTCCCTCTTCCAAAATGGCTCTCATCAAATTAGCTAGCACAGCGTGTTCACCAAAGACAAGCAGCAGGCTATGCAGAGTGCATAGCCTCACAGTAGGTCAAATCCGGAAATAACTAACACTCTTCAACAGAAGGGTAAAGAGTCATATACTTGAGCACACAAATAATAACCATCAGTATAAAAAACTAATCAATAAAGCACACAATAACACAGGACTCTAAAAAATACCAGGGTGAGGAAAAGATACTAAACACAAAGCATTCTAAACAGTGTTGACAGTGCTTACCCGAGGCTGGGAAGGGAAGAGAGAGTCTGGAGAGGGAATAGTTAATGGGTACAGAGTGTAACTGGAATAGTGTCTAATGCCCTATAGCATGGTGGGATAACTGTGACTACGGCTTGACAATAAATTGTATGTTTCAAAATAGCTTGTAGAGAGGATTTTAGTGTCTTCCCAAAAAGACGTAATCAATGATTGAAGTAATAAATATGCTAATTACCCTGATCATCGTGCATTGTATCCATACACTGAAGTACCCACTGTACTCCATAAATACGTATTTTGTAGTAATTAAAATGTTCTTCAAATATCTTTAGAAAAATGTCCATTTTATATAAAATTCAAAATTAGACTAATAGAATGCAAACATGGTAGATTCTAATCTAATTCTGCTGATAATTACCTTGAATGTCCATGTGATCTAAGTACGTTAATTAAAGGACAAAATTGGATAAAATCAATCAAAAATAAAGACCCATCTGAATGCTGTCTACAAAAATCCCACTCCGGGTATAAATACATAACTATCTGTATTTATAAGTATATAAACTGAGAACATTATCATGCTAACACTGATTAGAAGAAAGATGGAATAACTATATTAATTTCAAAGAAAGCAGACTTTAGTGAAAAGAAAATTATAAAAGTTATGAGAAACACTGCATAGTGATAAGGAAGTCGATGAGCCAAGAATATATAATAATCCTTAATATGTGTGTGCCTAACAATAGAATATCACAACCTGAGGCAGAAGCTGATAGAACTGCAAGGAAAAACAGAAGAATCCACTGTTTCACCGGAGAAGTCGACCCTCCTCTTTGCAGAAGTGCCCAGATCCATCCGGCAGAAAGTCAGTAGGGACATAATTGAACTCAACAGCACCATCAATCAGCTGGATGTAATTGACATCTGTAAAGCAGTCTATCCAACAAGAACAGAATACATACTCTCTAGCTCACATGAGACGTAGATCACATTTGGGGCTATAAAAAAAAAAAACCTTGACACATTTAAGAAAATATAAATCACACATCTTCTCTCAGATCACAACAGGATCAAACTGAAACCCAATAACAAAAAGATGGCTAAAATTCCCAAAATGACTGGCTCATTCATATCTGGTTCCAGTTCCACATTTTTTGGGAGTCCCCAATGGTAAAGGATAAAGCTAAGCATCAACACCACTGGACTGTAGTGTCCACTTGTTTATTAAAACACTAATCTAGATGCTATTTGCTCTGGAAGCATATTTTATATATCATTAACCTTTGGAGAAATAGATTCTAAGTAGAAGAAATTTTCTTTCACAAAGGAGAGGGCCTAGTCCAATAAGCTGAATGCCTCGAGCATACACTGAAGTTTTCCAAAGAGCAGAAGTCCTATCTGAAGTTCCAGCCCAGTGTCCTGTTCTCTGAGATTTGGGTTCACGAAGATAATCTCAACTCCTGCCTGAATTTCCAGTCTTTTGTCTTGGTTAGACTTTACACAGTTGCATAAGCCAGTTCCTTAAAATTGCTTCTCTCCATTTCTCTTCTCCCTTCCTTACCAACACCCCACAACGCACAGGCAAGATGGAGAACTGACCCATGGATTTGTAAAGCACTGTGCAGAAGCATTAGAGTATCAACTATACAGAAGATGAGAGTATCTTTCTCTCTACAGGACAGTCTTCAGAAAGACCAGAACAGGGTTAGAGTGAGAGACTTAGGAGTCTGCCATCCTTTAGGGTCTATCAGCCACTTAAGTACTTAATGGGCTTCTATAGACACAACACCACAGTAGGCAAGCTACCTAGATGTCTTTGGGTTTCTATTGCTGTTATAAAAGCCATGACCTCCCAACACTGGAAGGAAAAAATTTATTTTACCTACTCTTTCACATCACAGTCCGTCACTAAAGGCAGCCAAGACAGGAACTTGGAGGCAGGAGCTGATGCAGAGGCCGTGAATGAAGGAGTTGCTTCTCATGGCTTGATCAGCCAGATTTCTTACAGAATCCAGGACCACCAGGCCAGGGGTGGTCCCACCCACAAAGAGATGGGACCTTCCCACATCAGTCATTAATCAAGAAAGTGCCTCTCAGGTTCATCTACAATCAGATCTTACAGAGTCATTTTCTCAATTGAGGTCACACTCCTCTCAGATGGCTTTAGCTTGTGTAAAGGTGACATAACAAACAGCCAGTACTGTTGACCCCCCTCAACTTGACATACAAACACACTACTTATTAAAATATAACCTTTTTATTTCTGTTGTTCCCAAACTCTCATATCAATTTTAGTATCAATAATAATATCCCAACATAAAACATATTACAAACTTTAAAAGTCCCACTGCCTAAAATTTTAGACACATTAAAAGTTCAGTCTCTTAACCGTGGGCTCCTGTAAATTCAAAAATAAATTAAATATTTTCTAATTCCAAGAGGGAAGAAGCAGGGCACAGTCATAACCAAAGCAAAACAAAACCTAATTTTAACAGTGTAAATAACTGTGTTCAATGTCTAAGATTCACTCAATTTTATTGGCCCATCCCAGGGGCTTGGGTAGCATCTCTGGCTCCACCCTCTTCAGCCCACACAGCTGGTCTCCGAGGCTCAGACCCGCTCCAGTCCACAGCTGCTGCTCCTCTAAGCAGTCATCCCAGGGTCCTAGCTAATGCAAAATGCTGGGCTCGTCTACTGTAACTGGGCTGCACTTTAGCCAGTAGCCTCTCCTGAACTCAACTCAGAGACTCCAGCCCTGCCACACAGTACCAAGCCTCAGCTGCTCCCCGTGACCCCGTCATGCCTTCAAAACCAGTACCACCTGGTTTTTACACTACCAAGTTTGGCTGCCAGCAGGAGGAGCAACCTTGGCTACCTCTGGCGCCTTCTGGACGCTAACCCTGAGGAAACACTTCCCAGCAGAGTCTTCCTCAGTGATATGGGTCTCGTCTTAATCACAGACATTCTCCAGTCCCAGCTGACCAGCACCCATTGCCCCAGCAAAGCACAAGTTTTATTTTGGTGGTTCTATCTCTTGTTAATCACAGCCGATTCTTCAGCTCTAGCTGACCAGAAACCACAGATTCTGAACGCAAAATATTACACAGCTATCCCAGTAGAATAGTTGCTTCCTTCTGAAGAAACTTCACAGGTCAGGCCTCCATTGTCCACACTGCTCTCAGATTCTGAAGTCATTCTACTCTGAATATTCAATGGCTTTTCCAGCCCAAGTTCCAAAGTCCTTCCAGTCCTCCCCAAAACAACATGCTCAGGTCTCTCACCTGAAGTGGTACCAATTTCTGTCTTAGCTGGGGTTATTATTGCTGTGACAAAACACCGTGATCAAACACAGCTTGAAAGGGTAAGTTTATTTTACTTACTCTTTCTTATCACAGGTCATCATCAATGAAGGAAGTGAGGACAGGAACTCAGACAGGGCAGGAACCTGGAGGCAGGAGCTGATGCAGTGGCTACGGAGGGGAACGGCTTACTGGCTTGCTCCTTCATGGCTTGCTCAGCTTGCTGACTCTCAGTCCAAGGGTGGTCCCACCCACAATGAGCTGGGCCCTCAATCACTAATGAAGAAAATACCCTACAGGAGACTAGAAAGAACCAGACAATACATACGTTTCCTAAAGGGCGCCTGTAATTGGGGAATCACCAGGCTTCCTAATTTTTCTATAAATGGAATTGAAATCAGAAAGATTTTTTTCATTAAGTTTTTTCATTTACTTTACATATCAACCACAGTTTCCCCTTCTTCCTCTCCTCCTGTTCCTTCCACCCACCTCTTTTCTACCACCCCCATCCACTCCTCAGAGAGGCTAAGGCCTCCCATGGAAGTCAACAAAGCCTGATGTATCAAGCTGAAGCAGGACAAGGCTCCCCTCCTGCCCCCCCCAACCCGGCTGCAACAAGGGTGCAGGCACCCTGGCATCTTAAAATTTTAGTGATTAGTGTAAATGTCTGAAAACACTGAGGAGACCCAATAAAATACAGGGGTCCCTCTGGACTCACAGAAGAGTGACTATGGGACCCTACGAATTCCACAATCTGTATATAAAATAGTATATGTGGTATTTGTGATAGCCTTCTGTACACAGCTTTGCCTATCCTTTGAATCATCTCTACATTATTTATAATATCTAAAAATAAATGCAAACACTAGATAACTCGTAGACGGATAAATGCTATACTTCACTGTTTTTATCCCTTTTGTTTGGTTTTGGGGCTTTTGCTTTTTTTCCTTTTTAGTTTTTCTTTTCTTTTCACGGTATTAAGGATTGACCCTAAAACCTCCCACGTGCTAAGCATCACTCTACTGCTGACCAATGCCCCGAGTCCTGTTCTTACTTTTTGTCATGAAACAGTCTCACAATGTTGCCCAGGCTACTCTTGAACTCACCCTACACCCCAGACTGGAAATCGCCCCGCCATAGCCTGCCAAGTAGTTGAGCTTACAAGCTTGCCTCGCCATCCCCAGCTGTCATTTATTCTTCAAGCTGAAGTCGGCTGAGTCCAATCTGAAGCCTGAGAGTACAATGGGGGCAACTGTACAACTGTGAGTCATGTAAGAAAAAAATCAACTGTCAGTTGTTGATCCACAGGCTAATCCAACTCTTGCCCCTCCTACTTCATTTAAATTCTACTCATGACCCAGAGCTTAGTGAAGGGTTTGCCGCATTTATGAGAGAGAACCCCTTAGACCCACGCTGAGCTATGTAAGTTCCTAGCAAATCCAGTCCACTTTACTTCCATTCCTCTTTGTGCGCCTCTATGAGAGAATGAACCCCACTATTATCTGGATGTCTAATTGCTTGAGATATATTAGTCCTTCGATTAGTTATGGGTCTCTACGTTCATCACTGCCCACTGCAAAATAAGCTTCTCTGGCCTTTCTTCAAGGCTGAGAGAAATACTAATATATGAAGATGCTCACAGATATTGAGAAGGGAATTTGACAGCATGAGAAGTTAACAAAGCAACAGTAAGAGCATCCCCTCCAGGGTTGACATCCTCCCCATTATTATTTTATGCAGTATCTTTCCGCAATTTTGAATCCACCTTCTGCTGCATGGATCTTCTGAAGACAGATGTCAGGAGCAAACTCCTGCAGGCCAGCTCATAGCTCCTACCCAGTAGGGCCCAGTGGGCAGCTCTGGGGCTGTGAAAGTGTCTGAGGGATGGGCCTGGGTAGCCCCTTGCTAACCTCTCGCCAAAAAATAAATAAGAGAATGAGAAACTCCCTCTACCAATGGATATGATACAAAGCCAAATGACTCCCCTGCTTCATCATCACCTGTCGACCCTTTCATGCTAATCTTTGTCTAGGGTTGTAGGAACTGCTGCTTCTGGACAGTCTTCTACAGTTGGATGCTAATGTTTTTAATCCTGACTGCCACTTGCTGCTGCCTTCTTTGGCATGTGAACAGTTGCATTCATGGGAATGCAGTGTGTGTGTTCATCTCCTGCAACTGCTTAAAGTGAAAGGTATAGTATTATTTTCCTGGAAAATCCAAACTTCCTTCTTCCATCTAAGGAATGACTGGCTACTGCTTCATCCATGGAAAGGGACACACGGTGGAGGCCCAAAACGTTTTCAAAACTCCTGTTGCAGGGGGGCTGCCCAGCTAGCTTAGACCTGAAATAATCACACAGAAGCTATATTATTTAAAACACTGCTTTGCCTATTAGCTCTAACTTCTTATTGGCTAGCTCTTATATTTTAATTTAACCCATCTCCATTAATCTGTGTATCGCCACGTGGCAGTGGCTTACCAGCAAAGTTTTGACATGTCTGACTCTGGCCATGGCTCCATGGCATCTCTCTCTCTCTGACTTCCTTCTCCCAGCATTCAGTCCAGTTTTCCCAACCTACCTAAGTTCTGCCCTATCAACAAGCCAAGGCAGTTTCTTTATTCATTAACCAATACAACCAACACATAGACAGAAGGACCTCCCATACCAAACTCCCCTTAGCATAGAAGAGTGCTTTCAGTCACTCATCACCACAGGGCAGTTGACCCAGGCTTGCTGCTCTGTGTAATTTCATTTTTCTTGGCTGCTGCTTAAGAAAATCAGGTTCTAGTTACTGATTGCTATTGTGACCTTATTGACACTATACCTGAGCTGGAATCTCAACAAGGCCTATGACTAGATCTGAGCTTCTTAGGGACAGCTTAAGTCCCTTAGAGACAGGCTTGAAGTACCTAAACAAGAGGAATAGACCTCATTGCCTTGGGGGACAGGCATAGAATCTTTACGGACTTCAATTTAACTTCCAGACTTTGTTTTGAATATCAAACACCATGGAGGAGTTTCCTTGAACCTCTGGGATAGACAGTGAGACTTCATTCAGTCAGCTACTTCAAGTCACTCTCTATTCCCTTCTTCTTCTTCTTCTTCTTCTTCTTCTTCTTCTTCTTCTTCTTCTTCTTCTTCTTCTTCTTCTTCCTCTTCCTCTTCCTCCTCCTCCTCCTCCTCCTCCTCCTCCTCCTCCTCCTTCTCCTCTTCTTCTTTTCCTTCCTCTTTTTCCCTGGAACTGGAGATAATTAATAGGAAAGAGTGAAAAAGTCCAAAAGTACCACCTGCTCTAATGTTTACTTGGTTAGGAGGCAATCAAGGAAAAGCATAGTGCTTCCAATAATGGAATAATCCTCAATCAGCAACTTGGATGAATCATGAAATCATGCTAAGTAAGAGAAGCCAGAAACATTGGAATACATGTGGCAGGATTCTGTTCATATAGAATCATAGAAGAGGCCATGCAAAGCTGTGGGGATGGAAATCAGAACAGGGATTTCCCCAAGGGAACATATAAGATTACCTGGGGGAATAAAAGAGCAAAAAAATATTGTCCTGAAGCGAGGGGATATTTCCTATCATGAGGAGGGTGTTCACACAAGCCTACATAGTTGTCAAAACACATGAAACTGTGTTAAAATCTATGTGCACTACTCTATAGAAATAATAAACCAATGCAAAGGGAAACAAGAGCTCTCACCTGCTGAACAGAGGTGTCACTGGGAAATGAGAGCTGGCATCACTCTGAACCTTGCATGCACTGTGAGGCTGTCACTAAGGGGCTATTGCACAGAAAACTCTGGTCTTCAAACCTAGGCTTTTATGCAGCAAGTGTCCACCAGTTGTGGTATGCTGCCAATACACATTGTTATCTTACCTGCAATGCTGGGTCCCATATGAAGCAGAGCAAGGTATTAAGATTAGTTTGTGGGAGACATTCCTGGAGGTGTTCTTTGGGACTGAGTTTGTGGAAGGAAGGGAGGGAAGCAGAAGTGGACAAAAAGCCATAAACTTTCTCAACAAGGGTTCCTCCTTGCTTCTGGCCCAAATGGCAAAAAAAAAAAAAAAAAAAAAAAAAACCAAAGAAGATGCATGGTTCTATGGAAAACTCACTCCAGAGTTTGTGTCTCTGACTGACCATGGGCCAGAGGATTAAGAAGCTGATAATGCTTGCAAAGATCACTAATATTCTCTTGAAATGGACCAGGGAACTAAAAGAATTAATTACTGATTAATTAATAACCAACACACACTCATGCTAGGAGAAATGGAGGCGTTATTTAGGCTTAGGCTCCGAAGGGGATCCTGTATGCTTTCTTCATCACTGGCATACATTCTCATTGTTGGGCGTCCTTCAGATGCTGGGCATCCCTGAGGCAGATGGCTTACTTGGGGAATCCTATGAAGACTGATAAAAGAAGGAATTGAAACAGGGAAAAAGGGAAAGCCGATAACATGCACTTGACAGAGCAAATCATATATCTGTTCACAACTGCAAGTCGGTATCACAAGAGATCCCCTAAGGACCTGCATAAAGCCAACTTCAGAACTGTCCTGTGCTGCCTAAAGGGGCCCCCGGTAATCTGACAGTTCCACACTAGTGGCGACACTCACGTATAGCTTGAGCTACCTCCTGAGACATCAGAGAACAGGACCCAACACACCGCAGATGTGGAATGCAACACAGGACACACTGCACCATGTCAGCCATATAGTCAGCTGACAGAAGAGTTACCTTCAGTGATGGACAAGTGCTACATATGGTCACCCTGGGCTCCATAAGCAAAAGAGCCCACACTTGGATTCTCAGCGCTGCTGTCATCACTATAACATTGTTCAGTTTTGAACAAAATACCCCTGTATTCCTTTTACATGAGGCCCTGCAATTGTATCACTGCCCTGTTGAGAATCACTTACTGTTGCCACTCAGCATCTACCATGACTGTCAAGACAAGTCATAGTCTTCTCAGGGCAGTGCTGGCCAATGTCTGAGAAGGCAGTGATATGGCATAGGAAGGACCTAGAACCTCCATCTAATGTGAGAATGCTTTCGTGGGCCGCCTTGGCCAGTACAGATTTCATGAGGTCTTCTCCAGGGTCTCACAACTTTGCCTACCCAATCCTCTCCTGTCTTTTCCCTTTAGACACTCATTACCAAGAAGTCTTCCCCATCCGCACTCTGACTCAGCATCTTCTTCCAGAAGATCACATCTGAAGTCTGAGTTGGAGCAAGGCGGTAGGATGTGAGGCTACAGGAACACTACAGTGATGAGTTTTACTGTCACCCAGTCTTGTGAGAACCCCATCCCTACCACCAGCAATGTGACAGATAAATTAAGAAAATATTTTTCTCAAGTTGCCTGCAACAAGGTTGAAATGATGTCCCAAAAGTCTTTGTTCTTGCGCACACACACAAAAAAAAAAATGCCTTCCCTACTGCTTAAATTCTACCCTTGAATTGAACATTAACAACTGGCTACCCATCAGTGTCCTAACTTGGTCTTATCCACCAATGCAATTACAACAACTAGTTTCTTGTTAATCAATACAGTTACAACAATTAGTTTGCTATTAATTAATGCAATTGTAACAACTAGTCTGTTGTTAACCAATGCAATTGCAACAACTAGTCTGCTATTAACCAATGTAATTGCAACAACTAGTTTGCTGTCAATTCCTTCTTTGCTTTTTTGCTTTCTATCTATAAAAACCAAGTCCTCAGATGATGCCATTTGGGGACCACTAACTCTAGACAGATAGAATCTGTCACCCCTGAGTTACCCATCATCATACTCAGTGCTCCTCAACTCGCCTTCTAAACAGGTATGTGGCAGACCTAGAAAGTCCTACTTGGAGGAAACTCAGCATCGTAATATTCACCAACCTTCACCTAGGTTTGTTCCCACAGCTCTAGACAGCTGTACTTTAGCCTCAGTTTTCCCTTTGGTACTTTAATTCAGTTGTAACAAGGGCTGTGCTGGAGCCCTGAATAATTCTTGCTAGCTCCTTCCCTAGCAAGGAAAGTAGGGATGTAGGGAGTATTGGTGGAAAAAACTAAGTATATGAGCCAGCAGATCTGGACAGGTGAAAAGCCACAGTGCAATGCTTCTGTCCTGCCCAGCCCTGCAAACCCTTCACCACTGGGACATTATTGATGTTCCCCTTAGAAAAATCACCTCCCCATCTTCAGGCCCAGTCTGACCCGTCTTGAGCCACTTTCTACCAAAAAATAAAGCTCAAGTTTCCCTGCACAAGTTACAGCATGGGCGACAAGACAAAATGATGTTACTAGGCACCATATGCCTAGTGAATCCACGTGCAAAGTCTGTCTTACACTGGTTTAAAGGCAAAATGGGTCTAAATAGTCTTTCCAAAGTTAGCTTTAAAGATAATCATTATGTCTGTGCACGCTGTATGTAAGTGTGCTTATAGTATGTAGAGAAGCTGCTGAATTCTTAGTTTTTGTAGCATAGTCCACTGTTATCCCCATTGCGCCCTCAACTAACCTCTTCAGTTTACTGCCAATCATTCTGAAGAGCTCCCAGGTACAATGAGAACATGCACGCACACACACTCAAAGCATCTTCATCTTGTAACTTCTCTAAAAACTTTCTCTAGAACCAGGGAACTTTGTTCAACTCACACATACGACAGCTATGGGTATTCAGGAGTACGTGGTGCCAAATAACCTCAATCAATAAAAAAGGAGTTGGTGAATGATCACCCCATCTTCTCCCCTCATAATCCTTCTACCTCAGTTTCTTGAATACTGACTGG
This sequence comes from Arvicola amphibius, assembly GCF_903992535.2. Taxonomy (NCBI): domain Eukaryota; kingdom Metazoa; phylum Chordata; class Mammalia; order Rodentia; family Cricetidae; genus Arvicola; species Arvicola amphibius. The sequence goes on from NC_052051.1 coordinate 31,887,214, forward strand.
AATTATGGATGTATTATTCAATTTTTGTCACTGTGACAAAATATTGGCAAGGAACAATTTAAAGGAGAATTTGAACTCAAGGTTTCAGAGGTTAAAGTCCATGGTCAGATGGTTTCATCATTTTTGTTCCCAAGGCAAGGAGAAGAGAGAGCATATTGGCACAAAACTGCTCAAACCATGCATCAGATAGGGCACCAGAGTAAAGAGTTGGGATGAGTTGTGCCCTCCTGGGGCATTTCCTAATGATCCATTCCCTCCAGCTAAGCCCCATTGCCTGGTTTCCACCACATCCTAATACAGCCTCAGATTGTGATTCTATCAATGCAGTAATCCAGTAGTGAGGTCAGAGCTTTTCTGATCCAATCACCTCACAGCCTTCAACACGTGAAGTCTCTGGGGGAGAACATTTTATGTCCTACATGCTACACACCATGTGTAGCACCATGCATGTAGAAAATAATGTCCTGATGACATATGCTGAACTATTGTTGGAAGTCTACCAAGATGACCAGAAAAGTCAAGAATATATTTGAGCATATGAAGCAGGTGGGAGCAGATGGAATAGAAGAGGGAATACCATACCAACTAGGACAGATTTTTATCAATTTTCCTGAAATTTTCTTTCTTGCCTCTAGGAAGACCCTGCCCTGACTGGTATTAGATTCCTGACCTCCAGAATTCTTAGAAGATATGTTTATGGTATTTAAATCATCACAGTAGTCAAGGAAATCCAACAAAACCCTTTGCTTTAAGGGTTAGAGAGAGGGCTCAGAAGTTAAAAGCACTTGTTGATCTTGCAGAAAACCCAGGTTCAGTTCCCAGCATGCACCAGGCATACACAACCACCTGTAACTCCAGTTCCAGGGGAGTCCAGTATCCTATTATGCCTCCATGGGATTCAGGAACACACTTGGTTCACTTACATACATTCAGGCAAAATGCCATACACATAAAATAAAAATAAGTATTTTGTAAAACTCTTGGTTCTTCATGGAGACTCTACCTCCTTGTATGGTATTCATTTTACAATTAAACCCTTCAAAGCAAAAAGGTACTGTTCCTTGGGGCAGTGAAGTGAGCTTCCATATCTGTCACATGGGAAAATGGGTGGAATGCTGTCATACATCAAAACAATTGTACAACCTTGCTCTGAGAAGCAAGTTGGCTTTAAAAGCATAAGCCTGTCTTCGTTTTACACTCTAATCATGATGCTGTCATCCCCACACCTTCTCCTCACCCACTGAAGCAGTGGGGACACAGTGACATGCACACTGAGAGCTCAGCAGCAATACTTCTGAAGAAAAACTCAGTCATATCACTGGGCAGCCTGTGGACCAAAAGCTGATGGCCATGTTTATACTGTCCAAAACATCTGTAATGTGGCTTCTGGGCTCCAGACCTGAAAGGGAAAGAGACACCACGAGAGCATCTTCATAACAGTCACCACTTTCAAAGACAGTCAGGGGCTGAAGAGACTCAATCAGGATGACACTGGCTGTGAGAACATGAGACCCCGAATCCCATCCCCACAGTCCACATAGATGATCAGGGAGGAGTCAGTCTTGTAACCCTGGCTCGGGGGAGGCAGAGATATGTAGAAGGATAGAAGTGGCTGGCCGCTTCCTGCCACCTGGAGAGCTTTACCCAAAATAATTACATGGAAACTGTATTCTTTTAAACACTGCCTGGCCCATTAGTTTCAGCCTCTTATTGGCTAATCCTCACATCTTGCTTTAACCCATATGTAGTAATCTGTGTAGCACCACAAGGTGGAGACTTACCAGGAGAGATCTTAACCTACATCTGTCTCAGAGAGGAGAGGCATGGCGAATGCCTGAGGCATCTGCCTCACTGCCTTCTTTCTCCCACAATTCTGTTCTGTCTACTCTGCCTACTTAATTTTCTGTCCTATTAAAGGGCCAAGGCATTTTCTTTATTAACCAATGAAAGTAACACATAGACAGATGACCCTCCTCCATCATGTCCCCTTTTTTTGTTTAAATAAAAAAGAAAGGCTTTAACTTTAACATAGTAAAATTACATATAGCAAAACAGTTATCAAGCTAGAATTATAGTTACAATATTTATATCTATTTTATCTTTTATCATAACAATGGAAAACTATAATGATCTATCCATTCTTCAATTCCCTCAAAGACTCCAGAAGGATATAATATTACCTAAGCAAACAAGAAATAAACAACTTCCAAATTCTAGAAATAACAAAGACATCTCACTGCCTGGATAGTCACCCAAAGTTCCTCTGTACCGTTGGGGCATCCATCTTTGGACCTTCAGGCTCATAGTATCCAGTAGACATTTCCATGAAGGAGGAAATTTCAAAGACAGTTCAGTCACTATCTGCTGTGTCCTGCAGAATGTCTCTCAGACTCTTTCATGAATCAGGAATCCCGAAAGACCATCTCACCTTTAGGCAAGTTCAGCAGTCCTCTCGCTGTGGGTTCTTTGTGTCCAGTTTATGCATCAGTCCAGGCAAGAGCAGTTTCTTGCCAAAATGACTAACCAACTCCATAAAGAGCCTCTTCAATGCCCATCTTCCTCTTGAAGTAGATTGGTGCTGCCAGGAGCAGACGTGTCTTATTGTCATGAAAAGCCCTAAGTTATTAAAACATTAAATGCCATATTCTGTAGTCTTTGAAAGATATGAAGAATGCCTATCTGAAATATATCTATGCACATCTAGAAAGTCTAACATGACTACAAGCTTGACTATTATCCATGATTATCCATTAACAACCTATATTTCCTAATTATAAATTACATTTTTAAATGAGCTACACAATCACAATACCTTAATCAAGATCAGAAATACACATACATATGACAAAATTGACCTTAAAATCCATACCAATGCAAATTATTCATATCTATATCATATCCCCCTTTAAATGTAAAAAAACATTTATAAGCAATATTTGGGAATATGGGCACAGTTATTTCTCTCCAAACTGCTTCGTGCTGTATGAGAGCGCTGTTATTTAGGTCTTTCACGGTATAACCTGTCTGCTCGGTTCTTCTCAGTTGGCAGTTGAGTAAAGTAATTTTTTGAGGGTGTTCACAGCAACCTTTCAGGAGGGCGTGATCTATCATACCATATTGGAATAGAAGCAATCCACAGGGTCTCATCCTCTGTGAAAACAAAAGAAAAAAATCTCTTCCAAAGCATCATGTCCTTAGATCCAAATTCTGAAGTCAAGATACCTTTAGAACATATATGCAGGTTAGCAGCCCATTTAATGAAATGGTTTTTTTGCACTTAGCTCCTTCACAGTCAAAAATTTTAAAGAAAGCACAATAAAATACATAATCCAGACCCTCTGTGACTTTTCCATTTTTATGTGGCTTATTTTCCTAATGATGGAGGAGGGTCATCTGTCTATGTGTTACTTTCATTGGTTAATAAAGAAAATGCCTTGGCCCTTTAATAAGACAGAAAATTAGGTAGGCAGAGTAGACAGAACAGAATTGTAGGAGAAAGAAGGCAGTGAGGCAGATGCCTCAGGCATTCGCCATGCCTCTCCTCTCTGAGACAGATGTAGGTTAAGATCTCTCCTGGTAAGCCACCACCTCGTGGTGCTACACAGATTACTAAATATGGGTTAAAGCAAGATGTGAGAATTAGCCAATAAGAGGCTGAAACTAATGGGCCAGGCAGTGTTTAAATGAATACAGTTTGTGTGTTGTTATTTCGGGTGTAAAGCTAGCCATGCAGGAGCCAAGCAGGAACGCAGCCCGCTCCTCCTTCTACAGAGATAGGTGGATCCCTGGGTCTTGCTGGCAGCCAGCCTGATGTAATGAGTGAATCCAGACCAGTGAGAGACTGTCAAAAGTGTTCCTGAGGAACACTTGAAGTAGACTTCTGGCCTCAACATACATGTGGAGCACTATATATACAATTACACCCACATGAACACCTACACACACACACACACACACAAGCATATGCACACTGATCCAATCAACATTTTTTAAGTGTGACTACTGCATTCTGGGAAATCAAATAGTGTGCTCAAAAGTATCAGAGATCTATGTGTGTGCAAACTGGCTCCTTAAAATGCACATAGATACCTTAAGTAACTAGTCCCACACTGGTGCCTCCCAAATGTGTCCCGTTTTCAAAGCTCTATTGTTACAGTTGTGAGTTGAAATATTACCCACTCTGAAAGCTTTGGTCATTAGCCAATGGCAATATGGGAAGTTGGGGGGAAAAAACTCCAGGAGGTGGGAGACTAGTGGGAGAAAATTAGGTCATTGGGAGTTTGGCCTGGCAGAGGATATTGGAATTCCATTTTCTTGTTCCCTCCCTCCAAGTGACCACGGACTGAAACCATGAACTAAAATCTTTATAAGTTGGTTATCTGGATCGTTTTGTTACAGGAGGAAAAACTGATCAGCACATTTTCCTCTAGTGAACCGTGCACCTCTCAAGGGGAATAATGTTGAGTCTTCTTTAGTCCTTCCCTATTTCTGTGTCCACTCCAAAGAGAGACAGAACTTACTGAAAGTCTAAACCACCTTCTGCTCACCCAGGACAGGCACTTCCAAGAGACACTCACTGTCTGAGACATCAGTCCCCAATCTTAGGAGGTTGGCAAGTCAGTCTTCTGCAGGTAGAGTGACAATCCAAGAACGGCACCGATTGACCCTTAAGTTGTCCAGCGTGGTTCGTAAGTTTATGGTTACTCTGTCTCTTCTCTGAGGTCCTGGTCTGCTGGAATGATCCTGTAGTCTCCTTTTGCTAGTCACTAGTTGATACCCACCCAACCTCCATCGTAGAGGATGTTTTGTCTCAGTTTAGCACAGAGCTAATCCTCAGTTCACCAACAGTACCAGCAGCCCATTCCTTTCTTTTTGAAACCATGTCCCTATCAAAGAATCTAAATGCTATTTCCTAAAATTAAAGTTCGGTGTCTACCTTACAGTAAGCCCCCCAAAAAAACTGCAGCCGCTGCAAAGTGTTGAATTTCATCAATAAAACCAAAATGAAGTGAGTTCAGATTCACAAAATCATGGGTGGAAAAATAATTGCTCTATGCACTGAGAAGGAAATCTTAAAAGAAAAATTTTATAATAATGTTTAATAGTATCAAATTATAAAGTTTTTCAATGGGAAAAGTGCTGTAATAGCCTCAAAATTAAAAGACAAGTTCAATCCAGGGAAAACTGTATACAACTTATAGGAAAAAGTCACTATATTTATTTTTAAGGATAACTCAACTGACCAATGTCCTAGTAATTAATACTGCCATTTGGATATATCCAAGAGCATAAAAACAACAGCTACAACATACAGATGTTGAAAACTCAACTTTTAATACCCCCAAAGACAAAAAGACCAAGTGAGCAACCCACAAACTCGAAACACAGATAGCAAATTTAGCGTGTTAACTATTTCTGGTAAGCAAGAAAGTGAACTAACGTGACACGCAGCTTTCAAAACTCATGTCCATGTTACTCCAGGTGCTGAGACGGAGGTGAGAAAATGAACACACTTGGGCACACCCATGAGGACAAGAGTTGGTCCATTTCTCTGAAGAGCAATCTGAGTCAGGTCAAAAACCTAATCAATTCATTGAATACACAGTGGCTCCTCGTTTCATCCCAGGGCAACTCAGATAAAACTCATGTGTTGGGTCTCACTTCTAAATTCCTGTTAGCATGTTCATAATTGCCATCTAAGGAATTTAATTCTAACTTTGAAAAGTGATGAAGTTCAGGACTCCCCAGACACCAAAACTCACCAAAAAAACAGACCTCTTTCCTAAGTGGTGTCCAAAGCCCACTTCTCTCCATGGTAACTGTGGTTGTACCCCCTGGCCCCCGTTTTAGGATTGAGGTAAAATAGATTTGCATGTGAATAGTCTAGTAGACACTATGTCCTCCCTAGGAAACAACAGCCTATCTCATCACCCTAGTTCTTGCATTCTCAGAAGAATGTCCTGCAGACACAGGTGGTATGGGAAGTCCTTCGGTATATATGTTGCTTTTATTGGTTAGTGAATAAAGCTGCTTCTGGCCAATGGCTGAATAGAGTAAAGCCAGGCTGAAAGAGATAGAGAGAGAGAGTAGGCAGAGTCAGAAAGAAGCCATGTAGCCACCGGAGGAGTCATATCATGGAACCTTGCCGGTAGGCCATGACCTTGTGGTGATGCACAGATTAAGGCAGATGGGTTAGTTTAGGATATATAAGCTAGCTAGAAATACACTTAAGCTATTGGCCAAATAGTATTGCAGATAATATAGTTTTTGTGTGGCTATTTGGGTCTGAGCCGCCAGGGACTGAATGAGCAGCCTCCGCCAACAGTCATGAGCTTGGGAGATGATGGAAGGCCATTTGGGAGTCAACCAAGGTCGGCACCATCCCGGTATTGAAATCAGAGTTCAAAGCGTGTGGATCTGAAGCCTCCGTGAGTTCAGCCAATTCTATGTCTGGGAATGGGGTGCAAGACAGCCAGTGACAAGTATTTGATAAACACAATCAGCTTAGGAGCCCGTAGGAGAGGACGGCGGGGAGGGAACAGCATTATAGAAGCAGTTCTGGGTGTCACCCAAGGAGCTCTCATTTCCCTCCATTCATCACCTGCCATTGTCCCTGATTACGGTTTTTGCTCCCGTCCATCTCGCATCCTTACATTAATCCTTCCAATTCGGGGCAATTTCATTGCATTGTGTTTGCTAATTTCCCATTTAGAGCAACATGGAGGCAGGTTTCCACTGCTTCCTGAATGGCTCAGAAGCCAGCTGAGCAGCTAAGACACACGAATTCTGAATTCTCCGCTTCTAGAGTCTGCCTTTTGTGCAACAGTATCAGCTTTGAAATACAGGCACCCAAAGCAGAGGAGCAGATGCTTCTGTAAAAAAAAATGCAAAAGGTGGGAGTCAGAACCGAGGAAAATACAGTTGAGGGAGGAGTGCCAAGGCAAGGCACTGGTGTGGGCTCTTAGCTCAGACAGACCTGCAGGCAGACGGGCCGCTTTCCTCCTTCCCTCTTTCTCTTAAGCTATTTATTTATTTATTTATTTATTTTTATTTATTTTTGCCTCCTATAAGAAATAAGGTTAGTGACAGAGGTCTCTGAATAGCCTGGTGTGGCTACCACGACCACCCATCCACTATGCCTTTGGAATAAATTGCTCCCACCCAAATGGCTGAATCACTTACCTACAGCTCTGTGCTACGGTTTGGATAAGGGTCCTGTTGACACCTACTTGCTAGAGGATTGTTTCTAGGCTGTGGCATGGTTGGGAAATGATGAAGCCTTTAAGAGGAGTAGCAGAAAGTAGATCAATGGGGGAAAGCCTTTGAAAGGACTGTCAGGGCTCTTGCCTCTTCCGCCTCCCTGCATCCTGGCCATGATGAGAACAGCATTGCTCTATCATACGTTCCCCACATAATATGCAGCCTCCCCACTGCCCCAAAGGTAAGAGGGCCAAGCAACCCCAGGCTGCTGAGACCTCCAAAACCATGAGCCAAAGCTTTTGGTTTACTTCTCTTTGCTGTTTTTTGTTTGTTTGTTTGTTTGTTTTATTTTGTTTTGTTTTAAAACAGGGTTTCTCTGTAGCTTTGGAGCCTATTCTAGAACTAGCTCTTATAGACCAGGCTGGCCTCAGACTCACAGAGATCTGCCTGCCTCTGCCTCCTGAGTGCTGGGATTAAAGGTGTGCGCCACCACTAGCCGGCTCTTGTTTTACTTTTAAGTCGACTCTAGGGTTTTGCCACAGTAACAAAAACAAAAATGATGAATACACATATTCCTCTAAAACAATCACAACTTACCTAGCTCACAATTCTATGAATCAGGAGTTCAGGCTATGCTCACAGGTCTATTTTTCTTTTCATCTTTATTGGTTAGTCCATGTGTTTTCAAGTTGGTTTCGCTGTGTTTCTCATGTATGCGTCTCAACTAGGATGCAATGATTAGTTACTTGGCACAGTAGAAAAGAGCCTCAGTGAAGAATTGTCTGGATTAGGTTAGCCTGTAGGTGTGCCGGTTAGAGACTGTGTTCACTGAGATGGGAAGAGCATCCTCAGCATGAGCAGCACCAGTTAAGGACTGGGTCCTAGATTAAAGGAAAGGACAATGAGCTGAGCACCATCATCATGTGTGCATCCTTTGCCCTCTGTTTCTTGACTATGGATGCAATGTGACCAGCCATCTCAAACTTTGGGCAAGTGCCCAGCAATGATGGGCTATAACTCAGAACTGTGGATTGAAATAACCCCATTCTCACTTAAGTTTATTTTGTTAGGGTATTTCATCACATTCACGAAGAGAAAACTAAGACAAGTCCCTGTCTGATGGGGAAAGCCTTGTTAACCAATAATCTTTAAGAGGTGGTGCACAGGTTTTTATCTCCTGGTCCCAGAAAGCCACGCCTAAACTAGGTTCCACCTCTTAAAGATTATTGGTTAACAAGGCTTTCCCCATCACCTGTCTCTGACAAACTGACTCTGCCATCCTTCCAAAGGCTAGCCTGGCACACTGACATGGTGGAGGCAGAGTTCTAAAGAGAGCAAGGCGAGGCATGCGCTGGCATGGGAGGCACAGCCCAGACTGGATAGCCAGACTCAAAGGAATAGATAGAAACAACACCCCATGTCTTTATTGCTGGGAGAAGTCACACAGTCACATTGTAAGACATAGTTTCAGCCAAGACTGTAGCCATCTTTTGCTGCAATGAAACACGATGACCAAAGCAACTTGGGGAGGAGAGGGTTTGTTTTCTTTATATACCACAGTCCAAGGGAAGGGAAGTCAAGGCAGGAATTCAAACAGGGCAGGATTTGGGAGACAAGAGCTGATGCAGAGGCCATGGGAGGCATGCTGCTTCCTGGTTTGCTCATCACGACTTATTCAGCTGGCTTTCTTATAGGACCCAAGACAACTAGCCTAGGAGTAGCCCCACCCACAATGGGCTGGGCCTCCCACATCAATCACTAATAAGAAAGTACCCCCAGGCTTACCTACAGCCTGATTTTATGAAGGCATTTTCTCAGTTTAAGTTCCCTTCCCTCACAGGACTAGAACTTGTATCAAGTTGACATAAAACTCGCCAGCACGGTCCTTATCTAAACTCTGCATTCAGAAAGATGAATATAGGACATTCAGGTTCCCGTGCTATTAAAAATAGAGCCCCCTGGGGTATTTTCTGTGCCTCCTTCAGAATGATACTCTTGTCAAGAAGACAAAACAAATCCTTTTTAGAGAGCTCTCTGGGGGGCATCCCTTTAACGGAGGGGCAATGAAGATCTTTGCGTCTTGTCCCCCAGAGCTAAAAGTTATCCCTGGATGGATGGAGGAAATTGAGACTTGCTTATGACTACCTCTTTCAGGCTCAGTCCTCATCAATCAAGAACTGCGGTACAGGTCCTGAAGAATAAAGGTGCCGAAAATGAGGAATAGAGACAAGGGCAGCCTAGCGTTTTCCCTGTCCAGGGCCTGTCTCGAGTTGAGTGGGCTGGTGACTCACGGACAGGGAACACAACCACAGTTATCTTGAGTCTGAATGCGGATACAGTTCTCTTTTTTTTCTAGGTTGAATAAAACAAAACCTCGTCATGTTGCATGCTTTACTTGCAAGGGGCGTGGGGAATGGATCAAGGCATTCATTTGCATACACGGGTTTCATAAAGATGGAAGAAATTCAAATGTTTAAACACAGACTACGTCCTGTGTCAAGACATGAGCTTCTGAAGGCTCTGGTCCTGAGACAGATGCGCGTTAGTGAGAGGTGGAACCCTAAGTCCACTGAGCTTATAGTCAAAGTCTATAAACTCACTTAGGAATAAGAATGTCTTTAAGCGATAGGATATATGCCTAGCAGGCATGGTCTTGCACTGATTCTAAAACATGCTCTTCTCCCATACCAGCAGCTTTGAACTTGAGCTTCAAATATATTATCATCAAATGTTCCTTAGTTTCTGCTGGCTAGATATGCTTGAATATCAAAATACCAGCAACAAATCCTGACGGGTAGGGACCAGTAGTGTGGATGGAAATTTGGAGCTACCATGAATGAAGAAGGGAGTGGAAATCATTTTAACAGATGATGTGAAAGTGGACTCTGAGGATGGGATTTCAAGCCTGGAAGCTAGGGTAGGAGAGGGAGAGTGTTCTTCACTCACACCCCCTAGGAACCTGAAGGCCACATCAGCAGAAACCTGGACTATCCAGGGAAGACCCATGGAGAATGAATTAGGACTTGCAAAAGAACTTTTCTTCTTTCCCTTATGTCTCAAGCACATGCTCTAAGCATTTGGGACAAAGATAAACCCCAAAGGCAGACGGAACAAACTGTGGTTGTGAGATTATGGTACACGTTTATTGGGTTTCCTCAACTTCCTCTTTATAACTTCCTCCTAAAACCAGTCATCCAAGCTTTAAAATTTCCCAACTTTAGCTGGCCACAAAGGAATTCTCCAGCCTACCTAACCTGTCTGGTGGCATGCCAATGGAACCTGCTCATTCTGACAGCACTGCCCAACTGCCCTGAAAGAGGGAATGCTGCAGCAAGAGCATGAATGGACACTGTGGATGAGCGAAGCGCTCTCTTCCTCCTCACAGAAGCTTCTCTTTGCGATAGGAAGAGGTTAACGCAGAGAAACACAAACTATCAAAGTGCAGAGAGTAAGTGGCAGTGGAGAGCTCAATCCCCAATGAGATGCCTGCATCTTGACTCCTCCCACAAAGGCTCAAAGAACATAGCAGAGAGAAGGAAAAGACTGTAAGAGACCGAGGTCCCCCAAGATTGTTGCAGCTCCATGCCTTCTGTATGTGACGGGAACTTTTTCTCATGAGCTCAACAGCTATAGTTGCTGCACAAGACCTGAACATGACCAATCTAGTCACCATTCCAACACCTCCAATAGCTGGGGAGCTCACAAGGCCCCGCTCCTAGGTGAGAAGCCACAGGTAGTTGATGGCTGCTAAGGAAAGTCCAATTTAGGGGTAGGGTCCCTGGTAGGTTGTCCATGCTACAGTGTGCAGCCCTACACACACATGCATGCAGGAAACACTAGCTGAACTCCATAAAAGAGAGGACAGAGAGGGAGAGAGAGAAGCATAAAGTAGGGCGGGCAGGGAGGTGGGGGATCTAAGAAGAGTTAGGGAGGGGCAGAAATATCATCAAAACACACTGCATAAAACATTTTTAGCTGAAAATAGGAAAAGAAACTAAAGCCTTGGTCTTTCAGTTTGGGGATAAGAAACTATCCCAAAACAGCATCTTTCCAACGATCATCTGCTTTGCTTACGAACCTGGGAATAAGGACACCACCATGTGGTCCTTGCCCAGGGTATTCTATGCATGTGTAGAATCGAGAGTCTGTGGCTGTCTTTGAGGCCTCTTCACTGGTAGTCTTGACATCTCTGAACATCAGTCTGTTCCCTCCATGAGATCTTCCCTGATGGAGATGAGTCTGTATTTATGAGAACATAGAAGAATCCTGGGAAGTCCTGTGAGATGAGTCTGTATCTATGAGAACATAGAAGAATCCTGGGGAGTTCTGCAGACTCCCTTCTGCTACATCCTACTTATCAAGACAAACACAAAGACACCCCTCAAGTTCCAAAAGAGGAGGACCCACGTTTTAAAGAGAAATATCAAAGAATTTGTGCAGATTTCAAATTGCCACAGCTGGTGAATTATAACAATACAGCTGACAATGATTGTGCCAGAACATTCACTCTCACACCCCCTCTTTCCATGAACTCCGTCGACTTTCTATCGGCCACACCTGCTGAAAGGGCTGAGTGAACGATCTCTACCTCTAGTATATGTTTCTGCAGCAGACAAGCACACACAGTCTATGCTACAGGGAAAGCTGCCTACTTCTAGGACGAATTTTTTATGCCTGTACTGTCCTATCCTTTAAGTCCTTTCAAAACTGCCTTTTGGGATGTAAAACCTTCCAGAGCCAGTCACTGGTGGTTTATACCTTTCATTCCAGCACTTGGGAGGCAGAAGCAGGTGGATCTCTGTGAGTTCAAGGTTAGCCTGGTCTACAAAGTGAGTTCCAGGACAGCTGGGCTGTTACACAGAGTAATCCTTTCTTGAAAATAAACAAGCAAGCAAACAAACAAACAAAGCTTGCAGCAGCTCACTGGCATAGAATATGGCATTCAGTTCATTTTTTTTCCTCCCTAGGAATTCCACTTAGCACAAATCTTGCCACATTTTCTTCTTTTTTGTGTTCTCCCTGTACTCATCTATAGCCCTTTCCCTCCTCCTCCCCTTCTTCCTCCTTCTGAATTCTTTATTATCTTTACTTAATATATATGCTGACATAAATCATTCAGGTCTTCCAGAGTCCCATAAATTCACAATCTACCTTGGGGTCAGCAAAACTACCCATTCCTCATACCAGTCCCAGGGTCCCTATTGAATCAACCTCCCAAAAAGATTGTTCTATCTGGCTAGATGAGAAGGACATCCAAAGCCGCCTCTCTCGTGCCCAGTCCCCTCCATAATGCCTGTCTTTCCTTTATTGTTTTCGAATTTCTGATAGCCAGTAGTACCTCAGCCAGCAATAAACAATTGTCTCTAGGGGCTCATATGAGCCAGTCCATCAGGAAATGATTTTCCTCAAGTGTGGAGCCTTTGTCTCTAATAAGGATGAGAGTTCTACTGCTAACTCTTCTGCTTTTATGACACTTTGGCTGGCACCATCTGCCCCATATACCACAACCTTCTAAAATGAGGTATTTTTATAATTCAAGCAGTTCACATGTTGAATATTTCCTGATTGTGATAGTTTCCTGTGCTGAGCAATTATTAAGGCCTCTGTCTGCAGCATGCCTTTTATCTTCCTTTGTACTGAAGGTCAGCCTGAGGGGTCTTCTGCCATTTCTACTTCATCCCATTTTCAGTGTCTGATTCTTCCCAGGGGTTTCCAGTTTGGGGGTGAACTCCGTAGCACAGATATGACACTCACTCCCTTCTGTTGTAAGAAATGGAAAGCCAACACCTCCATCTCATTTTCTATTTTCCCTGACAAACCAGAGGTTACTGCAAAGGATAACACCCATACGTCTTTTGTAAATTGTAATTTCTCCTTTGAACCCGTAAGTTCTTTCTAGGCATCAACTGAACCTCAGTTGAATGTCTTCCCTACTAAAACAAAGGTCACACTGTTGTCACCACAGCCTACTTGTGATCCTGTCTCACACATGTTACTTTCATCAGCCTCACCAAGGAGGCACGTCATCCAGTGTCACATAGATTCTTCCCAAAGATGCTGCACTGTCCAATGGTTTGGCCTTTATTAGTTTCCCTACCACCCATCCCAGCATGCAACTGCCACTACTGCAAAAATTCACGTCATCCCACACCACACTGGGAAAGGTAGCCATTTCAGGACTGACCCCCATGGATGCGCCACCCTATGACAGACCAATTACAATTGAATTTCTCCTCACTCATCACAAGGGCCATGAAACTGTTCTCCCCAAACTCATCCTTGGTTCTGCAGATCGTTTCTCAGGTGCCTTCAAGTTGTATGAATTTTCCTGAGAATATATAAACAACACGTATCAAATGCAGCCCTTGGCTTCCGAGAGCACAGTCTCAAGGTTGCCTCCTTTATCACTGTCCCTTCAGTGAAGTCACAGACTCCTTTCCATCATGACACTGATCCCCAGGGCTTGGGGGAGTCTAGGATCACGGGGATGGAGGTAGAACAAAAGAAACTGAAGCTGTACTAGTGCTTTCATCTTTGAGTGTCTTTGATCCAAGTTGGAGCTATCCACTCCTTACTCCAATGGTCTCCTCCAGAATACAAAATTGGGGTGAGGTTCAGAGCTTCGAGGGTGCTTCCTAGCCCGGACCATAAGAGGATAACTGCTGGTCATTTCCCCACACTGAGAGCCCATGCATGGCTGACTCTTGCCCCTCCCCAGCCTTCTGTTTCTTCTGCCTGTTACCTCTAGTATCATTTCTTTTCCAGAGACAAAATACTCAACAGACTCTTAAGAGAGGAAGTTTTATTTTGGCCTATGGTTTTATAGGTTCGGTTCACAGTAGCTTTGACACCACGGACTTGGGTAGAGCATCAGGGCAAGGGGAAGAAATGTGACAGGAGCATCTTCATCTTACCAAACAGGATGCAACCAGAGAGGGAATATAGGAAAGAGCCATCGCAAGCTGTGACTCCCCAGGACATGCCCTCCGTGACCCCACCACCAACCTCTCACCGCCACCTAATAATGTTACTATATTGTGAATCAATAAAGGGATTGATTATTCATTAGCTCTTGTGATCTTCTTGTCTCAGAAATACCATCACAGACACGCCCAGCTCTTTCCTAATCTCCCAGGGATCTCAGCCTTATTAACTGACAGTGACGCTTAGCCACCACGACTCTATTCTCCAGTCTCACTGGTCTTTTCTTAGTTCCCAGAACCTACCCCTTGCCGTGAACCACAAGACGATTCTGCATTCTGTCTCTACTGCCTGTAATTTGTCGTCTTTGCCCCACCATGGGTTATCTCCCTGTCTTTACTAGGACCCTACCCTTCAGGAAATCTGACCTGATTCCCTCCTGGACTCGGAAGTGGACTGAACTCCAGGCTATTCATTCCAAACCCTCACCACCATGTGTAGCCAGGAGCCACAGAGAAAGTTCCCCCGAGAGAGGGAAATGTTCCTTTTGCCCACTACTATACCCTTAGACCTGGCAAAGGACAGATACATTAGGTAGGATGTGCTCAATAACGATCACAGAACACATGGATGAGCAGGTGACGCGGTGATGAGCAGCTGGAGGGCATCGATGACTCGTTCCCTTTTCCTCAAGAGAAAGGTAAGATCTCAAAGGAAAATGGTGGCCAAAAGGAACATGACTATTCCTGGACTTCTGTCCTAACTCCAGGTTACTTAGTCTTCCCAGAGAGCACCCCTGAATCCCACCCTCTCTGGGCTCATGTTTGATGGCCCTACAAGAGCTCCAATGTCTTCCCAGAGTCCCAAGCTTCAGTGGAGATCCCATCCTCAGTGTGCCCACAGCAGACTCCAATCAGGTTTTGTAGACTGCCGGGTGCTCAGATGAGCAACTCACTCAGCTGAGAAGCTATGCCACCCCTCTAAGTTAAAAACCACTTTACTGGTGATAGCAAGGGCCAGCATATCAGCCCTAACACCACCGGCTCGAACTTCTATCAGTACATAGAACTCGTCTGAAGGTATGTGACCATCTCCAGTGTCCATTTCTTCAGCCTTCTCAGAAAAGAAACATCAACAAAAGAGGCTCTTTGAGGTGAGATTCGTCTAGCCTTTTCTCCTTAGGAAATAAGGTTATAGGCAAAAACACGGATATAAACATCATTTGTCCATCCACCCTGGAGGCGGGCAAGCAGCCCTCCAGCCCGGTGTTTTCCTCAGCTGTTTGGCATCGTCTCTGTAGCTGCTCCAACCAAGAGCCTGTGGGAATGACTCACCAGAACCCCTTCCAGCCCATTGCCTGGGTCGCCTATAAATCTCATCTGGCCTTTGGGAGCCTCCAGCTGTTTTCAAGAGTTAACCAAACATCAATTTAATTATACTGCTAAACTATATAAATATTGTGCTCCAGAAAACGGTACAAAACATATTTTTAGGCAGTCACAGATGTTTTGTGTGATTAACCAAGTCACAGGTCTGCAAGAATTTTTTTTCTTCTCCAACGAAAAGTAAATGAGAATCTTAAGCAGTCACTCATGGGCACGTTCTGATGCAGGTCAGCCTGTGGCCCTCTGTGTCTAGAGAACTCCTTCCTGGTTCTTCTTCTCTGCACTGATACTTGCTGCACAGTCTCCCTCTGTAGCCCAGGCTGGCCAAAACCTCACTGTGTAGCCTAGGCTGGCCTGAACGTGCAGCATTCCTCCTGTCTCAGTGGCCTAAGTGCTGGTATTAGAGGCATGGGCCACCATTTCTATTTCTGTTTATTTTGACTTTTGTTGAAGGTTAATATCCACAAAGTACAAGTCCACTCAGCACACACTGATGTGATAGCTTCTAAAAATTAGGACATGGTCAGGGCTCCACAAAGTCTCATGTACGCCCCTAAATAATCCAATAAGCAAATAAATACACAAAAGAAAAGAAGGAAGAAAGAAACAGGAATGGGGGAAAGGAGGGGGGACAAAAGGACGGAGGGAGGGAAACTGGATGCAGTAGCGCATGCCTGAAATCCCAGTACTTGGGGGTTGGAGATAGGACTGTGAGTTCAAAACTAGCTGAGGCTACATGTTAAGACCTTGTTTAAAAGACCAAAATAACAAAGACAGACGACTAGGTAGGTAGATGGATGAATGAACGGACACACACACACACACACGCACGCACACACGCACACATAGCTTGCCCAAGTCCCATAGCTAAGAAGTGGTCAGAGCAAGATCCAGCCTGCGGTCCTAGCCAAGGGTCTATGCTCTTCCACTAGAGAACCTGTATGTCAGAGCTCTGCTGAGGTTTGGCCTTAACGCCCCACTTGTTTTGATCCTTCTTTGGACTTCACCATCTGTCTTCTCCAGCCCTTTTCTACCTTCCTGAGCTTTCCCCAGGGCTTGAAGCCCACTCTGCTATGTGGCAGATCCCCCCAAAGCCTGTCAATCAGCAACTGTCCCAGAAGCCCCCAGCTGAAGACTTGTGAGAACTGGCTTCAAAATTCTGCATCTTTCTTTTAGCTTGGTGAGAAGATCCAGAGGCATCTTTATGCCAGGTCCTGTTATGGGACTGAGGCCCAGTGGCACCGTTCAGCAAAGAGCCCTGTGTCACCTGCCTTCACCCCCTCTCATGCCAACTCCTGAACAAGTACCTCTGGAAACACTTTCCAAACCACCTGCTGACATTCAAGTCTTGGCCTAGGTACCAGTTTCAAGAGCATCAAATCCAAGGAGCTCCTGGTCTTGAAACATTCATTTACCACCATAACTGAAAACCATAGACTGAGTAACGAAGTTTTATTCAGTTCACAATTTTATTGCTGGGAAGTCTG
Source organism: Arvicola amphibius (assembly GCF_903992535.2). Taxonomy (NCBI): domain Eukaryota; kingdom Metazoa; phylum Chordata; class Mammalia; order Rodentia; family Cricetidae; genus Arvicola; species Arvicola amphibius. The sequence continues at coordinate 31,904,207 of NC_052051.1, forward strand.
AGGTAAGGTCACCTCTAGTGAATTCCTTCTTGTTGATGAGGACTTTGCAGAATGAGTTAGACAAGTCACTCCTTGGATACCCCACTAGTTCTGAGAAGAGACCCAGTCACTTTCTAAAGGTCCCACCTGATTTTATTTTATATGTGAGATTATATACTGAGATGAGGCAGGGTCCTACTATAGGACCCAGTGTTGTGGAGGAAGGAAGTAGCGTCTCTAGCCAAGTATTCTAAGTTCTGCTCTTCACTCATAGCTCACATGGACCTTTAGCCTCTCTGAGCCTTGGCTTCCCCTTTCCTTTCAGGGCTATGCTGCCCCCTTTGGTGAGAAAAAATGGATTTCAGCACCATCACGCCCAGTGGCAGGTTGTGCCGCCAACACAAACCTGGCACTGGAGGATTCGTCGCTATTTGCTAAATGGTCGATTCGATTAAAAAGTGATGACAGTTCCATTGTAGTTGGGATTAGGTTCTTGCAGTGTCCAGACCTCATCCTCCAAAAACGCTTCCCACGTCCTATTGTCCTGTTCATTGAATTGATGGTGCATGGTCTGTGGAAGGCATAAAGCAACTGTATAGAGATCTCAATATAAAATCCCCAGCGAGGGGCACTCTTTGGGAAGATTATGGAGCCTTTGGGTGGCGGAGCTTCACTGAAGGAAGTCCTTTACTGGAAGAGGGCTTTGAGGTTTATAGCATGACCCTACTTGTTGTTGGCTTTCTGCTTGTATGCAGGTGCACCGTGACTAGACGGTTTCTTGTTCCTACTACCATGCCTGTTGCCATGTCTTCCCCACCGTGATGGACTCTATTCCCCCCGCCCAGAACTGTAAGAAAAATAAACCCTTTTTTTATTTAAGTTGGTGCTGTTGCTGGGGTATCTTATCACAGCAATAGAAAAGAAATTAGTACAAGCTAAAAATGGGTGATGAGGAGCTGTTGTCCAATAATGCACAACCAGATAAGCTGGTGCACAACACACACACACACACACACACACACACAACATACACACACACACAACATACACACACTTCTGAGCCTCCTATTCCACACAGGGTAATCACCCAAACCAAATTCCACTCCCCGCCACCTTTCAGCAGAAGAAAAGAGGAAAAACTGCCAAGTGCGAATCTCATTAACAGCAAACTGGGCAGATGGGGGAGGAGGTGGCTCCCAAGGAGCACCCTGTGCCTTTAACAGAGTGACAAAAATCCTTCATCAGAATAAAATTCCCTTTCTTTCCTGCTTTGGGCAAATAAACAGAATATTCCTGGCCCGTAAATACTCCAGATTCCCGTGAATAGATCTAAGAACCAACTGCAGGTTTTGCTGTTCCTAGCACAGTTTCTCACAGGGCAGATCTAATTGGTTGTTTAGTTCCACCTGCTAGCTCCTGCCTGCAGCCTGGGCTCCCACCCAGACACAAGAACTCTGAGGGCACCAGAAGGATGAACCAATGACTGACAAGAGCTTTCCACCACCCTCACCTGAAGCCTACCAGACCACAGCATTCTCTGTTGACCTGTGGATAGAGGGGAACCCCGCAAAACAGAAGGAACAAAAACAGCAATGTCCCAGGCACAGACAAGGGATCTCATCCTTTTTCTATCCCTTAGCAGGCATCCTCTTCACATCCTGTGTCACAGACTACAGATGATGCAGAGAACATAATGAGAGAAAATAAATGCCAACCCCAAGCAAAAGGGCTGATCTTGCTCCTTGAGTTTGGAAGCTACACTTCATGGCAAATTTCCAACAGCGTATCAGCAAACAGGGAGAAGTTCCCACATGGTCAAACCATCCACCTCTGACCCTCGAGGGGAGCATTTTTAAAGGACGAGATGTGTATGGTACTCTATGAAATAAATCAAAACACAAGGTAGGAAGGTAGGAAATAGCATTTATGATCAGCTTTTATTCTGATGGAAAAAGAAAACAAAAACAACAAAAGGAGGGCTGGACATACCCAATCTGCGTGTTGGCTCTTGAGGGATTATGTCTAGAAGCAGAGACAAGATACTTTGTGGAGAAGTGTTGGGAGCTGTGAACCCCCAGATCCAGAATTTCTTATAAACAACTTGTTTTCCTCTGCTCTGAGACAGCCTGCAGCTGCTCTGAGCACAAGACACTCAGGAGTTCCTGATGGCAGGAGAGTGGTTTCTGGTGTGTTTGGCTGGGGCATGGCTATCCTTATATAAGCTGCCTCTGAACACAATAAAAGGGGGCATTCTTGGGGCATTCTTGTTTCAAGGATGACCTCTCTCTCTCTGTCTGTCTCTCTCTGTCTCTCTCTCTGTCTCTCTCTGTCTCTGTCTGTCTCTCTGTCTCTCTGTCTGTCTCTCTCTGTCTGTCTCTGTCTGTCTCTCTGTCTGTCTCTCTGTCTTTCTGTCTGTCTCTCTCTTTCTTTCTCTCTCTCTCTCTCTCTCTCTGTCTCTCTCTCTCTCCCCCTCTCCTCTCTCTCTGTCTCTCTCTCTGTCTCTCTCTCTCTCTCTCTCTCTCTCTCTCTCTCTCTCTCTCTCTCTCTCTCTGTCTCTGTGTGTTTCAATCTCCAGCACCTTGCCTGGTTCACAAACTGTATAGCGACACATAAAGTGCAGATGGGCGTGGTGCGCCACAGAGAAGGACAAGGAGGAAGAGATGAAGTAAAAAGAACTAAATTTCCCCTAAATGTTTGTGGTCATTTGAACAGGAATGCCCCTATAGACTCATGTGTTTGAGCACTTGAACCCATAGGGAGTGGCACTATTAGGAGGCAAGGCCTTGTTGGAGGAAGTGTCACTGTAGAGGTAGGGTTTGAGGTCTCCTATGTGCCCAAAATCCATGTAGTGTATACAATCTCCTTCTGCTGTCTATAGACCAATATATAGGACTCTCAGCTCCTTCCCCAGCACCATGTCTGCCTTCAAGCCATCATGTTTGCTGCTGTGATAATAGTGGACTAAATATCTGAAACTGTAAGGCAGCCTCCATTAAATGTTTTTCTTCATAAGAGTTGCCATGGTCACGGGGTCTCTTCATATCAGTAGAAACCCTAACTAAGACAATAGTTTTTAATGTAGTCAGACATTTTCGTCAGGACCGTAGGTTCTCCAATAATGACGTGAAGATTTAGTATTAATTATGAAAGTTCAGCCAATAGCTTCGGCTTGTTTCTAACTATCTCTACTAACTTAAATTAACCCGTTTCTATTAATTTACTTCCTGCCTCATCCTCATAGTGCTCGTTCTGTTTGCTCTGAGTCTCCTCATGTCTCAGTCTCCGCCCTTCTTCCTAGCATCCTCTGTGCCTAGAAATCCTGCCTAGTGATTGGTCATTCAGCTTTTTATTAAACCAATCAGAGTGACACTTCTTCACATTGTACAAAAAGATTCTTCCACAACACTTTCATATTATTCAGATTTTTCCTTTTATAAGTTTTATTTTTAATTGTGCTTTTGTGACTGTATGTGGGTTTGTGCACTTGAGTACAGTTCCTGTGGAGGACAGAAGTACAACTGGTTGTGAGTCGCCCTCCATGGGAGCTGGGACCCATACTCTGTCTCCCTGGAAGAGCAGCAAGAATCCTGAGTCACTGGGCCAGCCCTTATTTGGAATTTTTGTGGACTTTTTTAATGCTGAAAAGTTTTTTGCACTCACTCAACAAACATTTGTGAAGTCTATAGTGTACATCAGGCTCCCAAAGAATGAAGCAAAGTGAACCCAGGAAAGGGACCTGATTGGCTCTACTCCCCAGACCTCCCACCCTAGTAGTACAGCAGAGGCCTCATGACCTGACAAACTGAGTCCTCTCTGAGGAAGGAGAAACTGCTGACTGAATAGCAATATGACAGTGTGACCCAGGACTGTGCTGGCAAAGCCAGGGCGTGTGTTTGTCCCAGATGAGAAGAGCCATAGAAACTCATAACGCGGGGCTGGGGTTGGGGGAACACATCCATTGCGGAAGAACAGGAAAGCTGAATGAGGGTCCGTCTCACGAAGGTTTGGGTGAGGTTTAGATGGCGGAGTCAGAGGAAGTGGGATTATAGAACTGCGGGCCCCATGAACAGTCTGCATCTCAGTCCTGAGGGCTGTGGCCATGGTGAGGTTCACCAGTTACAAGCTGTATAACATGTAGACTGGATGTCTTAAGCAATAGCCATCTCTCTTCAAAGTTCTGGAAGCTGATCTCCCTGCTTCTCACAAGAACACTTACCTCATATCGGCAACTCACCCTAGGGACCACTCAACATTAATTCCCCTCCCAGGGTTGGTACTTTGATATAGGATATCTTTACATGGTGCCGTGACTCCAATGCAGCGCCTTGGCATGCTGGGCTAGTGCTCTATCCTTCAACCATAACCCTAACCATATGCTTCCCATGAAATGGGGGAGGGTCTGGATGAGTGGTATTATAGGCCAAAGGGATTCTAAGGCTATAACTGACTTTTCAGTGGAGATTAAGAAAGGGAGATTATTAACTATGGTGGTGCAGTGTAACCACAGGAGCCCCATAAAATAGACAAAGAAGACTGAGGTGGAAGGACCCAGAGAAGTTTGGAGCATGAGGGGTCCACACAGCACCTCATTCTGCAGATGAGAAACCCCCCCAAAGCTGATCCTGTCTTAATCTCAGTGAGTGCAGTGTTAATTTTCCTATGGATCCTCACACAAGGCACAGCCTAGCCAATTCCCTGATGTCATCGTTGGGAGCTGAGCCCACCTGGACTTCTAGACAGCAAGAATTGAGACTTAATGCATGGATATTGTTTTGAGTCATTAAATTTGCAGTATTTGTTATATGGCCATGGGGAAAAAAAATGAGCAGAGTGTCTCAGTTAAAGGAAAAATAAGGCACCTTACTGTATGGAGCTGTGTTAGCAACTGGGCAAGACAGGTACCTACGAGGACAGACTCACTATATTAATGCCTCTTTAAAGGGCCATCTCCTTTATTTTCAGCTAAATTTTTATGGTGTAAATTGAGCATGGCCAAACACACAGGGCTGTCCGCCATATTAACCTTAAACATGTCCCAGGGCCTTGAGTTAAGTGTGCCCCAAAATGTAACAACTTGCTTTGGGTTTGGGTTTCTTTTTTCCTTAAGCAGCTTAAGAGGTGGTTCAGTTCCCAGAACCCATGCTGGGTAGTGCATACCCACCCCTAAGTCCAGTTTCTAGGTGCCTAACACACTGTTGGCTCCATAAGCATGGCACTCATGCCCACAAACCCATACACAGACACACATACATTTATTTTAAAAAATTCAAAAATAAGGGTGGAGAGGTAACTCAGTAAGAGCACTTGCTGAGCAAGTATGAGAACCTGAGTTTGAATCCCTAGCATCCATGTAAAAAGTCAGGCATGTATGTAAGCACCTGTAATCCCAAATTTGGGGGGGGGGGACAGAGATAAACAAATCCTGAGAGGTCACTGGCCAGCCAAAGTGACTTTTTGTATCAGTGAGAAACCCTGTCTCAAAGCAATGAGGTGAGGAGCCTCCACATGCCTGTACTCAGGTGTGAATACTCGTACAGTCGTGTGATTACACTATACCAAACACACACCATACAAGCACACATGTCAAATTTAAATTTAAAAAAATAAGCCTTTAAAAAAGTATTACCTTAAACTGAGCATGCTCAGGAATGGGCCCCAGTTGTATGTGAATATGCTCGGCGCCCACAGAATAAGATCCCCAATTTCCTCTATTGAAGGAAAGCATTGCTTTGATTGACTCCTGGGCTCTCTAGACCTGCTGCAGGTGGCAAATGTGTCTTCATCCTTCTATCTTGGCCAGGCCTTTTTTTGGCTTAGCACTCCCCAAGATACAATCCCATTGTGTTCCATTCCATAAATAAACCCTGTTAGGATCCTAGGAAGCAGGCCCAGCTTGGGAAAACGACAATGTGACCATTATAATGTCAGACCACTAACACAGCCTCAGTGCCGAGGATCAGCAAGGAGAGTAGGGCCTGGGTCTTTCTGGAAGACTTCCCCCCCACACACACACACCACTCCTGAATTGTTGCCTGGCAGGAACATGGGCTCAGTGTGGACAAAATTCTAATTTTTTCAGGAGAATCCTGGAGTCTCATTTTTATGTCTTAACTCAGTCTTAAAAACACTGCCCTGTCCAACTTTGTGCTGACCAAACCAAACACAGATGTGTACTTGAGCCAGATGTGACCTTCTGAGAGCCCCATCTGAGTATAAGACAAAAGGCAGAGAAGTCCCTGGAGCACAGCATGAGAAACCCCAAGCATGGCCCTTTTTAGAGACGAAAAGGAGCCACTGAAAGCCCCCACTCACTCACCTTGATTCTCATTCAGAAGAGAAGGGAAGTCGCACTTAGGGAAAATGCAGCTTGGTGAGCGGCATGTCCTGACTGTAGCTCCCTGGCACACTGTCCTGGCAGTGCCTGGACTACTGCTTCCAGATGAGGCGTCTGGGACAAGGAGTGGTTCAGTGACACAGCTATGACATGGCCCTGTTTCTTGTTAATTCCCAAGGGCTTCCTGCAATGTTTCCCAAGTCCTGAGCAGCTTCCTCTGCTTATCCAAGGCTCCTGTTCGGTCCTGTCTCCAGCTTCTGCAGCGAGAGTTAATCTGTCTCCCGTGGGTTTGCTGGCTCCTCTGATGGCCCCACTTTCCAGATCCCTTCTCACTGCTTGCTCGTAGCTCAGTCAATCATTTTCTCAATCCAAGATTCTCAAGGAAAGACCCTGAGTCAGGTTTGTTTGGGTGGACCATAGGTCAGATGCTGCTCCAAGCATCGGCTAGACTCTCCTTTGGTTGTCGTATGCGGTCCTTGCCTCAAGGCCAATCAGTGGAGGCGAATGCCAACTCACAGCGTGAGCAAGGCTCTCTGGATACCTGAACTTGGACTCGCCATTTCCCTCATATAGTGTCCTGTACATCTGCCCACCCTCTTGTGGCCTAGTTGGAGGAAGCCTGGTCTTTCAGAACAAAGCCTCCACAGATGCCCTGAGAGCAGGACACAGCAGGAACACCACCATGTGGTTATCGTTTTTCATGGCCCCAGGGAGAAAAGAAACCAAGATACATGTCAGGTGACCACCCAGACCCTTAGCAATCTCTTCCCATGGGGTGGACTCACTCAACAGAGCGTCAGTTGGACAAACAGCCTTTCCCTTCCCCAAAGAAGAGATGTTCTGAGAACAACAGCCATTGCTTTGCCTTCTCCTCCACAGAGAATCTCAGGGCCATCCAAATCAGCCAAGGGTGGGAAACCAGGCCTGTGACAGGTCAAAGGGCTTATTTCCCTGAGACAGGTTTAACCACAAGTCCTCATCAGAAATGTCCTTTCTGGGAACAAAGGCTGCCTTTAGGGCAGCTTTATCACTTGCACTGAGACATGGGCAACGCAAGTCCATGTACGTTAGTAAAGTGTAAAATTGGGTATATTGATCTATATATCATCTGTAATCGCCACACTGAGATAATGACTACATCCATCAGCCCAAGTTTCCCCATGATCATTTATAACACCTCCCGCATCCTTCCCACACCCCACCCCATTCTCATCTCCTGGCAGACTGATCATCTGTCATCACACTTTACATTTTCTAATGTTTTTCTCCTCACCTTTTCCAGTGTTTTATGATACTATAGCATCTACGCAGGCCTCTCTGGCATCTTCTCATCAACATAATTATTTTCTTCTTTCCATCTGCTGTGCTGGGTGTGCAACTATAATTCATTCCTTTTTATTGCTAAGTAGTATTCTATAGTATGGCGGTCCACAATTTGTTCCTCCCTTCTCCTATTGACAGACATTTGCTTCGCTTTCAATTTTAAATAATTACCAACATAGCTACAGTTAATGTTTGAACCAGGCTTTTATGTTTCTTTGATATTTTCCTTTTTTTATTTGCACTTTTCATTTTTGTGGAATTTCATACATGAGTACTATATTTATATCATTTTACCACTCCCCTTCCTCTCCAACTCTCCCGATGCCCCCCCACTTCTTCTCAAACTCAAGACCTCCTTGTAATTATTGTGGCATGTGTGTGCATACACTGAGTATGTATAACTGTGTTCATTTACTGTTATTTATATATACCCGTGTCTAGTTAGGGCGGACCACATGGGATTGGGTAACCTAATTCAGAGGGCTGATCCCTGAAGAAGGCTGAATTTTCCTCTCTCAGTAGCCATTGGTATCCTGTAGCTCTTCACCTCGGGGAAGGACCTTATGAAGTTTTCTCCATCCACATCATCATGTCAATTATTGTCATTATGCAGGTCTTGTTTAGGTGGCCACATGGCTGCAGTTTCATGGGTGGAACTTTCACATCACATATACAAGACACCTCTCTTACAGCAAGAGCGCTGGTCCCCTGGCCCTTAACAGTCTGTTCACACACATCCCTTCGGCAAGGCTCCCTATGTAGATTGCATTGCAGTTGTACCATTTGGGGTTGGAGACCCCACAGCCACTTATTCTCTGCATTTAACCAGTGTTTTAAACTTTAAAAATGGTTATATGTATTTGTGTGTAGGAACGACAGGACAGTTTCTAGGCGTATGCTTGCTTCTTGTTTCTCTCCTTCCACTGTGTGAGTTCCAGAAACCAAACTCAGGTTCTCAGCCTCCGTAGAAGTTTCCCTTACTCACTGAGCCATCTCATTGGCTTTCATACAAGTTTTTGTACTTGTACATATATGTTTGCCTTAAGATATGACTTTAAAATGAAATGACATTGGGTAGGTACCATTGTTTTAATGTGGCCCCCAAAATTCATGCCCTGGAAACTGACTCCCTAAGTTTATGTTACCGGCATCTCGAGGATGAATGTTTGGGAGATGTTTAGGTTGAGATGAGGTCATAAGTATGGGACCATCATAATGCTACTAGTAGCCTTATAAGAGACAAAATCCACCTGACCTAGCAAACCACTCACCGTGTGGTGCCCTTTTCCATTTTACAACACAACAGAAAAGCCCTCTGAGATGGTTATAGTATTCCAGCACCATGCTCCAAGAATTCCTAGCCTTTGACACCATAAGTCAAATAAACCTCTCTTCTGTATAAAGTACTCAATCTCAGGTGTTGTATTATAGCAGCATAAAATAGACTAAGAAGACCGACCTGTGTTGATCACCAAAGTTCTGACTTTGTTGATCATATAACTTTCATATGAGCCTCAGAATATCTATGTTGCACATATTTAAAGATTTGCCCAGACCACATGTGAACCAATGATACGCACACTCAACTCGCGGAGACCAAATGAGCTGCAGTTGGCTTCATACCAGTCCAAGAAAACATGTGAGGAAAGCTACCAGAAAGAGGAAAACCCCTTGCATGAACTTGATTATTAAAATGCCCATGCACAAACTCCCAGTAACATGAATTCTTTAGAAATGGATCAGAGAGAACTATGTAGCCTGTCTTTAAATAACAACAGCATCTCACTGGTCTTGCATAGAACAATGGTCAATACCATACCTTCCCACAAAGCAAAGGGGGGCAAAAGCTCTTCAAAGGTGGCCCCACTGACATTGAAACATGGCTGAAAGGCACGTTCTCCCCAGGCCAGACCAACTGAGCCGAAACTGAGGTTCCCATCATACAGACTTGAACTATGCTTCTGGACAATTCTTCTATATGATCTGGCCTAAGAACCACCTTGAATATCTTTCAGGCCCTTCAACTTTCCTGGCTTGAATCCATCAAAGGATACACTATGCCAGGAACTACAGCTCACTATTGCCAGGTTCCATGCACAGAGCTGTAGGGGTCACCGTCTCAGGACCTTGAGACCTGCAGTAAGCTCTCCTGGAACGAAATCACCATGCATAATGCCCACATACTCACTTCTTTCCCCTAAAGCTCCAAACTACTAATATATATATTATATATTATATACATATATTATATATATATACTAAGATATACTCATATCTTAGAAAATCATCAGCTTTAAAATCCAAACAGAATGGCCCATTCAGCTTCATGTGGCCTCACATTGACATAACAAACATAATAACATAACATAACATTAACATAATAAGCCCAGCTAAGGAAATGAAAGGACAAAGGTTTTAGGTGTTACACTCCAACACTTTTTACTGTCCCAGAACCCAGCAAATGTAGACATCAGAGGGAAATCAATTGAACTTGAATAGGAAGAATTTGAGTAAAAATATTGGCTATTTTTTCCTTTAATCTTCAGTTTAAGCATGACTTCCACTCAACATTATAAACCAGAAGTCTTGATCTTGTCTGGGTCTCCTGCATGCTTAAAATTTGCCCCAGTCTCTGAAGATCTTCTCCAGCTTCTGGCTAAGGAAAACTTTGCCTTTCACTTTGAACTTGCCAGCCAGGAAAGCCTTCTGTGGGTTCATCTTACCCACAACTAACTCCATGAATACAGAGTCAGGAATGATGAAGACAGTGTCTGCTGGAAGCCGGGCAGATCCCAGGTACGTGTCCCCAGAACCATTCTTGAGGTCAATGGTCCATTGCAGAATGGTCTTCCCATCTTTGGTGATATCCAGCTGAAAGATGGCATTCACTTTCTTTACCAGTTGGGCTCCTACTTCTTTGATGTGATGGCTAATGTCCTCAAACACGGAGAAGCCCTGAAAGTCTGACAGTTCTAGAGGGTGTGGCAGTGCTGTCTGTGTGGCCGACCCCAGAGCCAGAGAATGGCAAGTCTGGGGCCTATCTCCTGCTTTGATCTTGGCTTGAGGATCAGTTCTCTTCCACATCTTACTGTGGTCCTCTTTACCTTGCCATCTGGCCTATGAGTAGCTGTGGCCAGATTAATGCCTGAAGGTCAGATTGTGACATCAAAGGCAAGGCTCCAGCAGGGTCTGAGGCTGGTGTGTGTGCTGCAATCTTATTGGCCAAACAAATCCTAAAGTATGACATAGGGTGGGGGTTCAGACAAGTAATTGTGAGGCAGAAATATACTACATCCTCCTCCCACACACACTACCACCACCACCACACCTGACCAATTAGCACTTCTGGAGCCATGAGGCCAAAGATCTGAACTCTAGTGGGAATCAGGATACCTGGCCCCAGACTGATCTCTAGTGACATGAACAACTGTAGCTTTCCAAAGCAGTCTTCTCCTATGTTTCAACCCTGATTTAGAAAACAGTTATTTTGATTCCTTTAAAAGTACATAATTCCATCTTAAATGTCACCATAGAACCTTCATCCAGCAACTGATGGAAACAGAGGCAGAGACCCACATTGGAACACTGGGTTGAGCTCCCAAAGTCCAGTTTAAGAGTGGGAGGAGTGAGAATATGAGCAAAGAGATCACGACCATGATGGGGACACCCACTGAAACAGTTTACCTGAGCTAATGAGAGTTCACCAACTACAGCCGGACTGGGAAGAAACCAGCATAGGTCCAATCTAGTCCTTCTTAATGTGGTTGACAGTTGTATGGCTGGGGCAGACTGTAGGGCTACTGGCAGTGGCACCAGGATTTATCCCTACTGCTTGTACTGGTTTTTTGGGAACCTATTCTCTTTGGATGATACCTTGCTCAGTCTAGATATAGAACGGAGGGCCTTGGATGTTCCTCAAAGCAATGTGCCTTACCCTCTCTGAGGAGTGGATGGGGGGTGGGTGGAGGTGGGAGAGTGGGGAAAGGTGGAGGGAATTGGAAGAGGGAAGGGAGTGGGAACTGGGATTGGTGTGTAAAATGAGAAAATATTGTTTTCTTTTTAAAAAATAAAATAAAGTAACACAAAAATTCAAACTCTTAAAAAAAAGTACATAATTCCTAAGTCACAAATGCTGGTGGTAGATTTGGGTTTTTCAGGTCACTAGTAGAGGGGAAAATAGAAGAAACAAAACAAGGGAGAAGCAAAGATATCCCTGAGATGCTTCCTGTACCCTGGCAGGACATTAAAGACATAAGGAATTGAACAAATGACAGAGGAGAAGCAGCTCCTCCCCTCAGCGGAAATTCAATTATCAAGCCTCAAAAAAGTGATGAGAATAAAGAATACATCAAATGACTATTTGGCACCATCGTGCAGGTGCAAGTGTGGGCAAGGAGGAATGGGCAAACGACATTTGAAACATCTCACATTGCTATTTACATGTACTGTTTACAAAGAGAAAAAATAACAACAATAAAAAAACGAGACGGGGAGATGGCTTCATCAGCCAAACCACTCGCTGAGAAAGCATTGGGCCTGAATTTAACTCTCCAATGTGTAAAGCATAATCAAAACACAAGCTTCATATGTCTGTAGCCCCATCATTGCAGGGCAGAGACAGGCAAGTCCCAAGTACTCAGTGACCAGCCAGCCTAGCTGAAGTGGTAAGATTTTGGATCAGTGAGAGAACTTGCCTCAGGACAATCAGGTAGAGAATGATAAAGATACCCAGTGTCATCCTGTTAGTTCTGTATGTGCTCACAGGTGCTGCACCTTCACACTCATGTGCATCACACACACACACACACCCAAACACACACACACACACACCACCACCACCACCACCACCACCACCACCACCACCAGCAACCCTAACAGAAATCATTTTAACCGAGTAGTCAAAGTCCAGAAAAAAAGACCTCACGTCATGTGTATCTGATCTGTTGCCCTGGCGAGGACACAAGATCTCCCAATGTATTAAAAGTGCATAACCAAAATATGTATACACTCAACATGGGAAAACATGATCTTACCTCAAGCAAAAGACACTTTGTGGGATAACTGGCAGGTACTTCTCCAATGCGTCAAGGTCATGATCGCAAGACTGAAGAATTGTTATAGCTTTCAAAGTACTAGGGAAATATACAACCAAAATCAATATGAAATCCTGGGCCAAAATCTGGGCTCTGAATCAAAATATGGGTATTAGTGAGCCGATAGGCGAAACTCGCATATTGGTTCAAGTTTAATTTCTTAGATTGGATCCTCATGCTGTAGTTTTATGAGATGCTAGCATTGGAGGAAGCTGGATATGGGACCCGTAGGCATTATTTTTGCATAGAATTTAGAGTCAGTTTACCTCGGTTCAAACCTGGCCACACTACTTACTAGCTGAATTACCTTCCTATTTACTGATTCCCACCAGGTTTCTTATCCGCTAAACTGGATAAAAGGGTACCTATCTCAGAGGCTGTAATGAAAATTAACTGTGCTAAAGCATGTGGAATGTTTAGAATTCATCGCCAAGGCTCAGCGCAGCGACTGTGGTGACATATCCCATTTCTTGGGCTATCAAAGCTATGACATTTTATTACAATAGCCCAAGAAAACGAACACAGGCCACATTCACATCTTGCTTGGTGGGGAAGGTTGGTCCGTTTGTTTTAGCTAGTCTAATAGGTATGTAGCCCACATATCTTTCAATTCTAAGGCAGACAATTGTGAGAGGAAGCCCATTCAGAGGTATGGGGAATAACTTTTCTTTGCTAGATACGGCTTTAGGGAATGACATAATTGTTTGTCGTAGATGGGCAGAATTTTCCCACTCTGTAGAAAGAATGTGGCAGAGCAAATTACCGGTCTCAACTTTGCACATTGCAAAAAACAAACAAAAAAAGTCATGCATCTACAGCCTTGCAATGTCTTTCACTAGGGGTGGGGGCACAGTCCCACCACTTGGGAGCTGGACATGACCATGAGACCTGCTGTGGATAATGGGACATTTGTGACATCGAATGAGCAGAGGCTTGAAACGTGTCGGGGTAACTGGGTTTGTACCCTTACGACAACCTTACGTTTTTCTCGTGACCATTAGAATGGTACTTCTGGGGCAACTGTGAGTATAGGGAAGAGATACATGGAACTGGCCTGGCCCGAATCCAACAGAGCCCAGGTTTGATTCACCAAACAATAATTTCCCTGTTTGCCTGTGGAATAAATTTGATTCCTTTGAAGTCTCTGAGCTTTGGAGTTGTTTGTTAGTTGGCATTACTGAGGTTCTAGCTGACCCATGTGCTTAAAACACAATCTGAAGCTGCTAACAGACCTTGGGGCAGGATCTTCAGCCTGGAAACAGACATGTCTTGGGCAATGGCAGCCTGCGGTCTTTCTGCATGAGAGAGATGCATATCCAGAGCGGGAACTTGCCTGAGACAATAGAAAGGTCTTCACCTGAGCCAGGCAGCAAACCTAGGTGTTTCTGTTTACACAGCTGCTCTGGGAAATGTGATTTGCTGACCAGCAGCAGTGGCATCTCTGGGAGATGCTCAGAAATACAAAATCTCAGGCCCTATCTGAGATCCGCTACAGCAATGTCTGTTTTAACAAGATCCCTAAAGATTCCACAGCTTGTTAAAACTTGGCATGGGAGGATCCATGTGCCCACTCACGCACCTGCTGAGTTTCAAACCCACTGGTTTGAAAATAATAGCAATTTCATAATGCGTCCTAGGGTTAATGTTTACAAATAGCAAACACACAGTTAGAGAATAATGTAATGTAAACTAAGAAAGCATTTAATTTCAACATTTGTCAGTGGGGTTTGTATTTTTTTTTTGTTCTTTTACTGTACCAGGAATTGAACCCAGGGCCCCACACAAGTACCCTACCAATAAACTATGTCCCAGCTTCTTCTTCAACTTTCATATTTTAACTTACTCTGTAGCCTGGGCAGGTCTTCAATTTCAATCCTCCTGCCTTGGACTTCTCAGACTGTTTTTTCTTTAAGACAGTTTTAAGCTTCATATAGTATAAAAAGTTCTCAAATATCCCCTCTTCCTCTTAGCACAAGATCCTGCTATGTACACCTGGTATCAATGTGGTGCACTTGTTACAACGACTGGACCAATTTTCATATACTAATATTAATTAAGATTCATAATTCAAAGTAGAGTTCCCTCAGTTTCATACATTCCGTGGGATTTTACCAAATGCACAACGCCCTGAGCTCACCCTTGCAGGGCCGTGCAGGATACTGTCGCTACCCCTTATCTAGCCACCCTTCACCATAACCTAAGAGTACCACTTAGCTTTCTACTGTCAATAATTTTGCCCCTTCTAGAATCTCATCTAGTTGTAAACATACAATGGGAAGTCTTTCAGACTGCCTTCTTTCTTTTCCTTATAAAAATATGATGTCTCCTGTGGCTAGAGAGATGGTTCAGCAGCTAAGAAAGCTTGCCACTCTTTTAGAAGATCAAAGTTTGGTTCTTAGCACCTCCATCAGGGGGCTCACATCAACCTGTTCAAAGGTCCTCTTCTGGTCTTCACAGACGGGGTGGGAGGAGAGGGAGAGATGGGCCAAGTTTGAAAACTATACTGTATTCACATGCACATACCACACATAGACATACATATCACACACATCGTACTCACATGCACACACCACACATAGACATACACATCACACACATCGTTTGCTCTGCCACATTCTTTCTACAGAGTGGGAAAATTCTGCCCATCTACGACAAGCAATTATGTCATTCCCTAAAGCCGTATCTAGCAAAGAAAAGTTATTCCCCATACCTCTGAATGGGCTTCCTCTCACAATTGTCTGCCTTAGAATTGAAAATTCGCCACCTCTTTTTACATCGTTATAGCATTTTTATTGTTACGAAATAATCTTCAATCATGTTACCGGAGTTTACTTATCCCCTTTTTACCAGTGGTCTGGACCAGGTATTTCCAGGTTCTTGGCTCTTATACAAAGGTGAAATTAAAGCCCAACACAGATTAAAATGTAAGAAACCTTTGTTCGAAGTAAAGTGCTAGAACGGGTCAGATAAACTGTCAAAAATAACAGCAGACCATAGGAGTAAGGAGACTCAAGGACCCGGGTTATTGTTTGTGGCTTTCTTTTCTGAAGTTCAAAACAAGGAAACGGTGTTTCCCAGGCACAACAGGGCAGTTGCACGTAGAAACTCACAGAGACCGAGCAAGATCTGTGTAAGCTTTGGCTAGACAAAAATCCAACCTGAGTGGGGGGAGAGCATGGAAGGTAGGCACAAAACCCCATCATCAGCTGTGGAACTATTGGCAATCGATAGCTGATGGGACAGGGAGAGTTCATTTTCTTTAATGACATGACCCTGGTAGGCTGACCCCACGTCCAGGCAGGCCCATTCGCAAGACTAGTTGGACAACGCAAACTGGGCTTAATGGAGGAGAAAAAGTAATCTCAAAGTTGGGTGGGAAAATATGGGGAGTAAGAGGGTAGTTATGGGAGGAGCTGGGAGCAGTTGATGGAGGAAGATAAATATGTTCAAAATGAACTATATGAAATTCTCAAAATATCAACAGAAATATCATTTAAAGAAAGACATGATGCAATGAAACACTGCTAAAGGGATAACTTATTTCAGTGATTTGCGTCCATGGATTTATTCAGGAGTGGGTCCTAGGTTGTTAATAAGTTTGCAGAATGAAATGTGTATAGCCCAAGTTAAGGAGTGTCCCAGCCTGCTAAGCTCTTTCCTATGCTTGTCTGTTTCACCCTGAAGGATATTTTGATACTACCGAGTTTGTCATTTATGAATAAAGGTTCTATTTGCCAGGCCTCCTTAGCCTTATTCCCCAGGGAAAGGTGAGTGCGCTGTCCGACCGTTTCATAGCCCCACGATGCAGGACAGTCTGATTCAAAGCAGGAACTCAGCTTATTACTCTGAGTGTCTGCTTATAAAGGTTAAGTGACATCATAGGGGCTGATGTGATGCGGGGTACCTCCAGCCAATGAGAGACAGCCACACCCTCCCTCTGGCTGGAGGGCCACCTATCTAGAATTTGTAGTCTTATCCCCACTCAGGCTTTTCTCTGTCCTACAGGCCTCAAGGTATAAGCCCTGAGATAATTTTGGCCCAACACTTGACATGTAAAATCCTGTGAGGACATTACTTTATGTCCTTTTCCAGCTGTCGCTGTTGTTTACTGAATAGTCGCAATCCTCCAACCTCTACAATAAATCCTCATATGTTTTCATTTTACAAGTGTGGAATTGGGAGGCTAGGTAACTTGTCCAAAGGCACATAGCTGTTAACTTCCCTGGGCTGTCCTTGGTAGAAGGAGAAAGCACTGAGAGTCGTCTTCTGACCTCTACGTGATCACCATAGCACACGCATGCACAGACAAGGGTACACTAAGAGAGATGCAAGCTAAACAACATGTCAAATACACATAATAAACTTTACATAAACATCTTTGTTGCCTTCATGAACTTCTGTCTTTACTAAGTGGGTATCTTCATCCTTAATGGAATCCCAATACAAATGGTCACCAGGCACACTGAAACTATCTAACATCTTTAATCATTGGAGAAATGTGAATTAAAACTCCAGCCAGATTTCCACATCTTCCAATCTCATAATCTCACAATTCAACTTAAGAACACTTTTAAGTTGTGAGTGGTGGCATGTGCCTATAATGCCAGCTTCAGAAGCCGAAGGTGGGAAATTGCCACAAGTTATAGGCTGGGTTACAAAGAACACACATGGTGGATAGGAAACAAATATTTTTAATTGTATCATATTGGGTATGCACAGATGTTTTTCTTGTGATTGTTCCCTGAAAATACAATATAATACAGAATAGTAACTACTTATGCAATGTTTTACATTGTGTTAGGCATTGTAAGAATATAGAGGCTCTTTAATGCATAGGCGAATTGTGTAGTTTATTGTAAATACAATATTTTATAAAAGGGACTTGAGCACATGTAAAGCTGCATAGCTGTTCAGGATTCTGGAGCCAGTCCATCAAGGGCACTGATGGACAACTCTCCAGTGAGATCTATCTTCCCTGTGTTAGGATGGTTAGACTCGGAGGCTCTCAATGGCAGGTGTTGAGATATGGAATGGCTGAAATCCATACACACCATTGCCAAGAGTTCAACATTACTCTTGCTCTAGCAGACTGCCTGGTCGTATCATAGAAAGTCAAACCTACCATTACTCTATAATCCATGGTCCACTCCTAGGTATCTAGGCAAGACAAATAAAATGTGTGTGTTCAACAAGCATGCCCCAAATATTCTCAGCAGCACCAACCGAAGCAAAGCCTGGAACAGATGCTTTTCTTCTGCTCTTCATCTCCTATTCACCAAGAGTTGGATGAACAGATTGTGGGCGCATCACAGAGTAGAATGCTACATGACCGCTAAAAGGCATGCGCTATTGATCCCCTCAGTGGCACAGATGAACCTTACCTATAAGTGCTAAGTGAAAAACGTCAGATTCAAGGCCAGCATCCTATATGACTACATAATAATAAACTTCAAAACTGCAAAATAATAAACTTTACAAAAACTGTAGAAATGGCTCAGAGGTTAAGAGCACTGGCTGCTCTTCCAGAGGTCCTGAGTTCAATTCCAAGCACCCACACGGTGGCTCACAACCATCTGTAATGAGATCTGGCGCCCTCTTCTGGCCTGCAGGCATACATGCAGACAGAACACTGTATACTTAATAAATAAATCTTTTTTAAAAATGTACCTAATTAGCAGTTTGCAGGAGCTGGCGGTAGAAAGGAGGTTGGTTGATCTACAAACAAAAAAGTGTAGAGGTGCTCTCTAAAAGGTGGGTGATGGGTCTCCACTTCTTGATTAAATACCTACAGTAAGAAATCCAGCTGGAGCATGTGTCTCTGTGTGCACACGTATGCATGCAGGTGCAGAAGCATACGGGTGCTTGTATGCATGAAGGTAAGAGGCTGGCTTCACAGGCCTGCCACCACCATTTTCAATCCTTACTTTTCAGGACAAGATCTTGACTGAACCTGGAGCTGACTGGCTTAGCCAGCCTAACTGACCCATTACCCCACCTCCACTCTCCTAGTGCCAATCTAGCCACCATACCCAGCACTTTACATAGGTGCCGGGGATCAGAACTCGGGTCCTCATGTTTGTACAAGCAGTTTACCAACTGAGCTCTCTCTCCAGGCCCCACACTAGACTTTTAAACCAAACAGGTGTGTGGAGGGGGGCATATTTGTATTGGTACAGGTGGGAGATGGGAGTGCCTTCTAAAGCAGAGATGACAAGCCGGGTCTTGACTACTGGATTTTTTTTAAAGATCATTTTCTATATCGATCCCCCTGGTCCTCGTGACACTGAGATACACAGCTCTAACTTCACCATTGCTTCACGCACTAGTTCGTTCCTGCTGCCGTATGCATGGAAACAATAATCACAGAACTGCAGCAGTGAGCATTAGCCGCTTCAGTTTTCGGTGGCTTGTCAGGTAGCTGTGGTCAGCCGGCTGGGCTGAGGGCAGCTAGGCATTTCTATGTGGGGGTTAGTGTATCGAGTAGGCATTTTCTTCCCGTGGTGGTGGCAGAAGAGCAGAAGAATCGCAGAACCACAGCCGCTCACAGTCACTCCCACCATGGACAAGAGGAAAAACAAAGCTCAGAGCCAAGGCAAAGCCAAAGGCTAGGTAAATATAGTCTGGCCACCATAAGGCAGGGATGGGGAAGAAAGAAAAACGGGGACCCTGACATAGTCTGCCACTGCTGAGGACTTTCAAAGAGAGGGGACTGTCACTAGTTAAAATTTCTCTTTTGGATTTTGGCGCTGAAAGAGCCATCACGGCCAACCTGCACCCCCAGCTGACCGTAATTAGCCAGCACTGAAAATGAGAGGTTGCTCATTTCCGACAGGTGGAGTCCTTACACCCATATCTCACTGTTACCACCTGCCGGAGTCTCATGACCTTTTCAAAAGTCAAATGATCTAATGAAATGTCCCAGGATTCCTGAGCTTATTCCCTCTAGTTTCATTAAGAATTCCGTATTTGGGCAATGTGAGTTATAAATGCTCCATTATCACCATCATTCGATAAATATTCATTGAGCACTTTTGTGTGGTAGCCCCGCCCAGCCGCCTGTGGGCAAGCACCAGAGAACTTACACACAACAGCAGAAAACTAGTGTCTGAGAGGATGTGGACAAACTGGAGCCCTCGTGCTGGTGGCAATGTAAAAGCTAAGCTCTAGCCTCCAGGAAAACAATACCACATTCCTTGAAACTCACACAGTGGGAGCTGCAGAGCTGGCTCAGTGGCTAAAGCACTGGCCACACCAGCCTGACAACTTGAGCTAGGACCCTTGGAACCCATGATAAAGCACAAGCATCTGGAAACCCTGCATGCTTACAGGGAAGGAGGCAGTGGAGACGGAGACCCTTCAGGAGCCTGCAGCCCAGCCAGTTCAGCTTCCACAGTGGTGAAGAAACCCTGTCTCAAAGTGGAAAGGAGAGGATCTACCCACAACGGATGTCATCTGACCTCCATATTAACACTATAGCATATGCATGCCTGGAGAGTCTCTCTCTCTCTCTCTCTCTCTCTCTCTCTCTCTCTCTCACACACACACACACACACACACACACACACACACACACACACACATGCAGAATACACATAAAGAATAACCATAAAATCACTACCATTCTTACTTTTTAAAGACTTGAAAGTAGGATCTCAAACTGAGTACCCATGTTCACAGAAGTATTTTTCATGGTAGTTAAGAAAAAACACTCAGATACCCCATCAATGGATAAATGGGTACACAAAGATAACAAGTAATATAATACCATTTGGCTTTTTAAAGGCATGGCATTTTTTGTTAAGTGTTTTTATTCAATTTCTTTTGTTTTTGAGATTATAATTATATCATTTCCATTTCCCTTACCTCCCTCCAAACCCACCCATTACTAGATACATAACAAAAACCTGTTCAATCTGTTACTTTTGTGTATGCTTTCAGGGATGATCATTTGTCATCGGATAACCAGTTGTTCTTTTCTGGGGAAGTCTATTTCTCCCACTATCAGCATCCCTTCCCTGCCTGTAGCTCTGTGTGTAGGGTCGAAGCCTCATTGGCTTGCCCCATCATATTAGTGTGCCTATTGTAATTGTTATTTAGTTCATGTTTAGGTAGCCATGCTGATGATACTTTCTGACATCCTTAGCAAGTCTCCAAAGAAAAGAAGCAACCAAAAACCTACACCGCTATGAAGAAGACAATGACCCAGAATGACCATCATGGCTTGAGAACCAAAGGGTACAGTAATGTTGTGCCTATCTTGGCAATAACCAACAGCTCTCTAATTGGGCATAAGACCCATTCAACAAGAGAGAACCCATACCTGGTACTAGAAACCTAGCCAACTATCCAGGGCTAGTGAAGTCATGAATCTTAAGAGGAGAATCTAGGTCTTTGGGGCCACAAAATCCCACAGCTCAGCCTGTTTGGGCTCTGGGGACCTGGAATTGAGTGTACCCAGGCCGGTGGGAGGTCCCCTCCTCCATTAGACTGCCTGCAGCAAGGTAGGCCCTTTGTCAGTGAGCTGTTTGGCCTGCAAGGAGACCTGACAGTCTGCCAGAGGATCCATCATTCATTGGGGTGAGTGAATTTAATTCATTGGGGTGAGTGAATTTAATTCATTGGGGTGAATTGAACGTCTAAAAGAAGACCCAAGGGGATTATTCAGAGGAACAAATGGGCAGGCGCCAATGCAAGAATTCCTCCAACAATTTGAAAAACAACATGAAAGCACCAGAACCCAGCGAACTTATAACAGGAGGACTTGAACACACTAATCAAGAAGAAGTAGAAAAAATTGACTTTATGAAAGTAATAGAGTCCCTTAAACAGGAGGTGAAAAACTCCCTTAAGGAAATGGACGAGAAGAATAACAAAAAGTTTGAAGAATTGAGTAAATCCGTAAACGATATCCTAGGAAACCAAGAAAAAACAATCAAACAGATAATGGAAACAGTGCAAGACTTGAAAACTGAAATGGAGGCAAGGAAGAAAACACAACCCGAGGGCCAACTGGATTAGGAAAATCTATGTAAACGAACAGAGACTACAGAAACAAGCATAACCAACAGAATACAAGAGACAGAAGAAAGAATCTCAGATTCTGAAGATACCATAGAGAAAATAAACGCACTGATCAAATAAAACACCAAATCCAACAAATTCTCATCACAAAACATTCAGGAAATCTGGGACACAATAAAAAAACCAAACCTAAGAATAATAGGCGTAGAAGAAGGAGAAGAATTACAGCTCAATGGTCCAGAAAATATATTTAATAAAATTATAGAAGAAAACTTCCCAAACCTAAAGAAAGATATTCCTATTAAGGTTCAAGAAGCTTACAGAACACCAATAGACTGGATCAAAAAAAAAAAACCATCCCAGCCGGGCGATGGTGGCGTACGCCTGTAATCCCAGCACTCGGGAGGCAGAGGCAGGCGGATTTCTGTGAGTTCGAGACCAGCCTGGTCTACAAGAGCTAGTTCCAGGACAGGCTCCAAAGCCACAGAAAAACCCTGTCTCGAAAAACCAAACCAAAAAAAAAAAAATCCCCTCGCCATATTATAATCAAAACACAAAACATACAGAATAAAGAAAGAATATTAAGAGCTGCAAAGGAAAAAGGTCAAGTAACATATAAAGGTAAACCTATCAGACTAACACCTGACTTCTCTATGGAAACCATGAAAGCCAGAAGGTCCTGGATAGATGTTTTGCAAAAGCTAAGAGACCATGGATACAAGCCCAGATTACTATACCCAGCCAAGCTTTCATTCACTATAAATGGAGAAAACAAAATATTCCAGGATAAAAACAAATTTAAACAATACATAGCCACAAATCCAGCCTTGCAGAAAGTAATAGAAGGAAATTCACAAACAAAGAAGTCCAGCATTGCCCAAAATAACTCAGACATCTAGTGACCCTTCACCAGCACATCTCAAAGAAAGGAAACACACAATCTCTACTACCAAATAAAAAATGACAACTGGAGTTAACATCCACTGGTCATTAATATCACTTAATATCAATGGACTCAATTCACCTATAAAAAGGCACAGGCTAAGAGATTGGATACAAAAACAGGATCCAACATTCTACTGTTTACAAGAAACACACCTCAACCACAAAGACAGACATCTACTCAGAGTAAAGGGTTGGGAAAAGGTTTATCAAGCAAATGGACCTAAGAAACAAGCAGGTGTGGCCATACTAATTTCTAACAAAGTTGACTTCAAACTAAAATCAATCAGAAGAGATGGAAAGGGACACTTTATACTTATTACAG
This sequence comes from Arvicola amphibius, assembly GCF_903992535.2. NCBI lineage: Eukaryota > Metazoa > Chordata > Mammalia > Rodentia > Cricetidae > Arvicola > Arvicola amphibius. Next base: position 31,927,224 of record NC_052051.1, read on the forward strand.
GAAAAAATCTATCAGAATGAAGTCTCAATCCTGAATATCTATGCCCCTAATACAAAAGCACCCACTTATATAAAAGAAACATTACTAGAACTCAAGGCAGCCATCAAACCAAACACACTGATAGTGGGAGACTTCAACACTCCTCTTTCACCAATGGACAGGTCAATCCGACAGAAACCTAACAGAGAATTAAGAGACTTATAGAGGTAATGAACCAAATGGACTTAACAGACATCTATAGAACATTCCACCCAAACAGGAAAGAATATACCTTCTTCTCTGCAGCTCATGGAACCTTTTCGAAAATTGACCACATGCTCGGTAACAAAGCAAACTTCCACAGTTACAAAAAAATATTAGTAACCACCTGCATCTTATCGGATCACCATGGATTAAAATTAGAATTCAACAACAATGCTACCCCCAGAAAGCCTACAAACTCATGGAAACTGAACAGTCAACTACTGAACCACACCTGGGTCAAGGAAGAAATAAAGAAAGAAATTAAAGTCTTTCTTGAATTTAATGAAAATAAAGACACAACATACTCAAACCTATGGGACACTATGAAAGCAGTGCTAAGAGGAAAATTCATAGCACTAAGTGCCCACTTAACAAAAACGGAGAAAGCACACATTGGAGACTTAACAGCACACCTGAAAGCTTTAGAAAAGAAAGAAGCAGACTCACCTAGGAGGAGTAGAAGACTGGAAATTATCAAACTGAGGGCAGAAATCAACAAAATAGAAACACAGAAAACAATCCAAAGAATCAATGAAACAAAAAGCTGGTTCTTGGAGAAAATCAACAAGATTGACAAACCCCTAGCCAAACTAATCAAACGGCAGAGAGAGAACACGCAAATTAATAAGATTCAGAAATGAAAAAGGGGACATAACCACAGACACAGAGGAAATTCAGAGAATCATTAGATCTTACTACAAAAGCCTGTATGCCACAAAATTGGAAAATGTAAAAGAAATGGACACTTTTTTAGATAAGTACCATATACCAAAGTTAAACCAGGACCAGGTAAATGCTCTAAATAGTCCTGTTAGTCGTGAAGAATTAGAAACTGTTATCAGAAACATCCCTACCAAAAAAAGCCCAGGACCTGATGGGTTCAATGCAGAATTCTACCAGAACTTCCAAGAAGACCTAATACCTATACTCCTTAAGGTATTTCATAATATAGAAACAGAACAGTCATTGCCAAATTCCTTTTATGAAGCTACAATTACCCTGATACCTAAACCACACAAAGACTCAACCAAGAAAGAGAATTACAGGCCAATCTCACTCATGAACATCGATGCAAAAAATTCTCAATAAAAATACTGGCAAACAGAATCCAAGAACACATTAGAAAAATTATCCACTATGATCAAGTAGGCTTCATCCCAGAGATGCAGGGCTGGTTCAACATACGAAAATCTATCAATGTAATCCATCATATAAATAACTGAAGGATAAAAACCATATGATCATCTCATTAGATGCAGAAAAAGCATTTGACAAAATTCAGCACCCCTTTATGATAAAGGTCTTGGAGAGATTAGGGATACAGGGGTCATTCCTAAATATAATAAAAGCTATTTACAGCAAGCCGACAGCTAACATCAAATTAATGGAGAGAAACTCAAGGCCATCCCACTAAATTCAGAGAACGTGACAAGGCTGTCCACTCTCTCCTTATCTCTTCAACATAGTGCTTGAAGTTCGTAGCAAAGCAATAAGACAAAACAAGGGGATCAAGGGGATTCGAATTGGAAAGGAAGAAGTTAAACTTTCATTATTTGCAGATGATATGATAGTGTACATAAGCGACCCCAAAACTCCACCAAAGAACTCCTACAGCTGATAAACTCCTTTAGTATCGTGGCAGGTTACAAGATCAACTCCAAAAAATCAGTCGCCCTCCTATATACAAAGGATAAGGAAGCAGAGAAAGAAATCAGAGAAGCGTCACCTTTCACGGATAGCCACAAATAGCATAAAATATCTTGGGGTAACTCTAACCAAGGAAGTGAAAGACCTATTTGACAAGAACTTTAAGTCTTTGAAGAAAGAAATTGAAGAGGATACCAGAAAATGGAAGGATCTCCCTTGCTCTTTGGATTGGGAGGATCAACCATAGTAAAAATGGCAATTCTACCAAAGGCAATCTATAGATTTAATGCAATCCCCTTAAAGATCCCATCAAAATTCTCACAGATCTTGAGAGGACAATAATCAACTTTATATGGAAGAACAAGAAACCCAGGATAGCCAAAACAATCTTATACAATAAAGGAACTTCTGGAGGCATTACCATCCCTGATTTCAACTCTATTACAGAGCTACAGTATTGAAAACAGCTTGGTATTGGCATAAAAATAGAGAAGTCGACCAATGGAATCGAATAGAAGACCCAGATCTTAACCCACAAACCTATGAACACCTGATTTTGATAAAGGAGCTAAAAGCACACAATGGAAGAAAGAAAGCATCTTCAACAAATGGTGCTGGCATAACTGGATGTCAACCTGTAGAAGATGAAAGTAGATCTGTGTCTATCTCCATTGCTCAAACTCAAGTCCAAATGGATTAAGACCTCAATAGCAATCTGAACACACTGAACCTGTTAGGGAGAAAGTGGGAAGTACTCTACAACATTTGGGCACAGGAGACCGCTTCCTACGTATAGCCCCAGCAGCACAGACATTAAGGGCAACATTGAATAAATGGGACCTCCTGAAGCTGATCAGCTTCTGTAAAGCAAAGGACACTGTCACTAAGACAAAAAGGCACTGCCTACTGACTGGAAAAGATCTTCACCAACCCGCAACAGACAAAGGTCTGATCTCCAAATATATAAGGAACTCAAGAGACTAGACTTTAAAATGCTAATGAACCCAATTAAAAAATGGGGCACTGAACTGAACAGAGAATTCTCAACAGAAGAAGTTTGAATGGACAAAAGACACTTAAGGTCATGCTTAACCTCCTTAGCAATCAGGGAAATGCAAATCAAAACAATGTTGAGATACCATCTTACACCTGTCAGAATGGCTAAAATCAAAAACACCAATGATAGCCTTTGCTGGAGAGGATGTGGAGTAAGGGGTACATTCATCCATTGCTGGTGGGAATGCAAACTTGTGCAACCACTTTGGAAAGCAGTGTGGAGGTTTCTCAGGAAATTTGGGATCCACCTACCCCAGGACCCAGCAATCCCACTCTTGGGAATTTACCCAAGAGATGCCCAATCATATTACAAAAGCATTTGTTCAACTATGTTTATAGCAGCATTGTTTGTAATAGCCAGAACCTGGAAACAACCTAGATGCCCTTCAGTGGAAGATTGGATGAAGAAAGTGTGGAATATATACATATTATAGTACTACTCGGTGGTAAAAAACAATGACATCTTGAATCTTTGCATGCAAGGATGGAAATAGAAAACACCATCCTGAGTGAGGGAACCCAGGTCCAAAAAGATGAACATGGGATGTACTCACTCATAATTGGTTTCTAGCCATAATAAAGGAACATTGAACCTATAATTTGTAAAAAATCCTAGAGAAGCTATATAAGAAGGTGACACCCAAAGAAAAACATATAGTTATCCTCCTGGATACTGGAAGTAGACAAGATTGCCAGACAAAAAATGGGAACATGGGGATGGGGTGGGATGGGGGGATGGGGGGATGGGGGAGAGAAAGTGTGACGTGGAGGATGGGAAGAGCTTGGGGCGAATGGGATGGTTGGGATGTAGGAAGGGGGATATGGGAACAGGGTAGTTATGTATCTTGGTTAAGGGAGCCATTCTAGGGTTGGCAGAGACTTGACTCTAGAGGGGTTCCAGGTGTCCAGGGAAGACGCCCCAGCTAGGTCCTTGGGCAGCTGAGGAGAGGGTGCCAGAAATGTCCAGATCCTATTGCCATACTCATGAATATCTTGCATATCACCATAGAACCTTCACCTGGCATTGGATGGAGAAAATGACAGAGCCCCACATGGGAGCCACCGGACTAAGCTCCCAAGGTCCTGATGAGGAGCAAAAGGAGGGAGATCATGAGCAAGAAGTCAGGACGTGAGGAGTGTGTGTACCATTGAGACGGTTGGACAGATCTAACAGGAGACCACCAAGTCCAGTTGGAATGGGACTGATGGAACAGGGGACCAAACGGACTCTCTGAATGTGGCTGATGGTGGAGGAAGACTGAGAAACCAAGGGACAACGGCGATGAGCATGAAATCTACAGCATGGACGGGCTCACTGTGAGTCTTGTCGGTTTGGTTGCTCACCTTCCTGGACTTGGGGGGAGCTGGGAGGACCTTGGACTTGGCATGGTGAGGGGAGCCCTGATGACTCTTTGTCTTGGAGAGGGGTGGAGGGGGGGTATGGGTGGAGGGGAGGGAGGAGGAGAGAGGAGGAGGGGAGGAGGTGGCACATTTTTAATAAAAAAATGAGAGAAAAAAGAGGAAGAATCTACAGCTGGCCACTTATTAAACTAGTATAATAACTACCTTGCCATTTTAAAAATTGTTCTGTCCTTATACTCACGGATAAGTGTGGTCCCTACCCCATATCAAGGAAGACTTCTCTTTGCACAACAGCATATAAAGCCCATTACAGAAACACCACAACCAATGAAAATTCAGATTTGTGGAGAAACCAGTCCCAATGACTACAACTACAATACAACATCTGCACCCTAAAACTCAGGAATCACTTGCAGAGAAAAAAGGGCAGAAATGTTATTATAAAACACCAGATAACAGGTAGTTTGCTGTGATGTGTGGTCCTAGGCATGGCCTTTTGATGTTTGTGCTTAGACTGTAGATACAAACTTGATTATGTTTCATTCAAGTGAACTAGCCAGACACAAGAGAGGACAATTACTGTATAATTGCACTTTGCCTGAGCTACATAGTGATGCACAATTAATAAAAACTAGAGAGAGAAATTGGGTTTCAACCTGAAGATCTGAAAAGTACAAACAGCTAGCTACTGGCTCTTACCTTGTCCTCAGTCTGAAATGGTGATCCTGCCTCCAGGAATCTCAGAAAAAGACTAAGTTTGAGAAGCTATCTCTTCACATTTTCTCATCATCTCTAGGGCTAGGATTAAAGGAATATACCACTGGAATTAAAGACATGCACCATCCAGTTTCTATGGCAACTAGTATGGCTACTGGGATTAAAGGTATGTGACATTGTTGCCTGGTCTATAAGGCTGTCCATTGAAGCTGTTTTATTTTCCCATTCCAGGCAAGTTTTATTACTAAAATACAGTGAAATGCCACTACATTTCCCCTTTTTGTCTAAAATGAAACGAAACTATACTAAAAAAATGTAAAATAAGTTTTGTAAATAAGTACAATAATTATATACAATATATACAGGTAATAAATACAGCAACAATGTCTAGTCCATTTGCATATGACAAATTCAGAAAAAAATACTTCATATCTATCCTATCTTAGTGAGCTCAAAGTCTTGTACCTAATTTACTTTCTATCATAACTTGGTCTCAGCATCAGGTAAACAAGGAAAATAATAACTATAGCTATCTAGTCTTCAACTTCCTCAGAGACCCAAGGAGGAAATAATATTAACTGAGTAAGCAGGAAGTGCAAGAAAGTGACTTCCAAAACTGTGAGAAATTACAGAAATATCTGGCTGCCTGGACAGTCACCCAAAGTTCCTCTGCAATGTTGGGGAAATCCTTTTTCAGCCTACAGGCCTAGCATATAGGACAGACTTTTCTGTGAAGCAGGATATTTTGTGTCCTGCTTGTCTAAATTACAACAGCACACTGTCAGCAGTCTAGGTAGGAGCATTTTTATGCCCAATGGCTTACTTTTGACACAAGAGAGTAAACTCCATGTGGAGTTTCTTTGATGCGCATATTTTCTCTGAAGTAGATAGTAGATTGGTGGCCAGGAGTAGACATGTCTCATTGTCATTAAAAAAAAAAAAAAGAACCCTAGGTTATAAAACATCTAAATCCCATATTCTGTCGATCTCTGAAGTGTCCTGGAGATGGCCCATCTATCTAAAATATATCTTTGTTTGACCTTGAAAACAATACCTAATATGACTATCAAGTTCAATTATAATAGACTGATTAATTACTAACCTATACTTTCCCTTATATCCTACACAGTAGTAATAATTTTCAAGGACTAGAAATTTGCCATTACATTGTGAAATGAGTTGTATAGGTACCATACCTTGAACAAGGTTAGAAATGTATTGTACAATATGTTTTAACAAAATTATCTCAAATTGTATCAATACACAAAATTTGTATACTAGTATACAAAAGTCCAATCTAATGTAAAACATTTAAAATTAGTAGTTCCTCTTAAAGTAGATTCAATAATCTACTCTTTTATCATGTCATATTTATAATATCCATAATCCATTGAACAACACAATGTGGAAATGTGGGCATCATAATCTTAAATTTACTTCCTGCTGTTTGGGGGTGATGGTATCTTTAGGAGATTCTGAAAGAAAATTTTGGGTTTATTATCAAGCCCTGGGAGAGGTAGCTCTATTATTTAGTCTATACATCATGAGAAAGTGCAGAGCTTGTCTCAAGTCATGGCTAGAGTAGTCCATAAGCCTGGATCATCTCCATTAGCCACCTCTAAATTGTTCTGAGCATCTTGTAGTTCAAAGACAATCTTTAAGTAGTCTATCAGCTGAAAGGCATCATATGAACAAGGAGGAATCACTGCTGTGGGGTCCCATCATCTTCTTGGAGACTTCAAAGCTACTGCAGGAAAATTTATTGTTCACTGTGGAAAACTATCAAAACAGAAAGTTTGAATTTTGATAGACATATATTCAAAGAAAGGTACTATAGAGACAAAAATAAGTATGGGAAGAAGAGAATTTTTGAAAGCAGAGTTTTGATGATAGTAGTCTCTAGATTTTATCTTCCTTCTGTTCCATACCAGGTGGCTCCTGATATATGAGACAGAAACTCTGAATTTTTCTTTTAACAACATGCTTGAATTTAAAGGAGAGTCACATCCAACTGCAAAGCCAGCTTTGATTTTTAAGAGAGTTGCACCTACTATTACACTGAGAAGTAGGGATGTGTGTGTGTGTGTGTGTGTGTGTGTGTGTGTGTGTGTGTGTAGGTAGGCAGGTAGGTAGTGAGATTTTGCTCTACAGAGGATATTGATACCATAAGTCAGATTTCTCTTTGCTTGGTGATTCTGGATAGCTATCTATCTTTAGGCCTCTAAATGTCTAAGGTCTCTTGACTTTTTGAAGATGGATATTTTCCTGCAAAGACAAGAACAGAACCCTTCCCCAACCCTTATGAGGTTTCCTTATAACCTGTAGGATTGTCATTTCTGTGTATAAGCTGTCATTTCTCTTTATCAAGAGGTTTATCCTTTTCAAACTGAATCTTGATTAATTTTGATGGTATCTATAGCTTTTCTTCTTCCATGGAAACAGGAGCAAACCCCACCACCAACACATATCTCCTGGTTTCCATTCTGAGGTCAACACATCCTTGAAGTACACCAACTGATTTAATCCACAAGTTTTTTCTATTATCCAGTATCTCTCTGCAGCCATTGTTCCTTTATCATTAGCATTAAGAAAATTCAAGGTTAATAAAGCATTATACAATCATTTCTGGGGGTCTTTTCATCCCTTTCTGTTTGTTTAACATATCCTTTATAGTTTGATTTGATCTTTCTATAACTGCCTGACTGCACAATTGTGTGGTATGCCTGTAAAATGCTTTATATTTTAATAAGCAAAAAACTGTTTCATTTTCTTACAGGCATATGCTGGGGGCATTTTCTGTCTTTATTTGTGCAGGTATTCCTATGATGATCATAACATAGTAAATGTGTGACTACCAATCAACCTTTTCTGAACTCAAGGCAGTTTTTTGCCCATTGAAAACCTGAATAGGTATCAATGGTATGGTGTACATATTTTAGTTGTCAAAATTCTACAAAGTGGAACACATTCATTTGCCAGATTTCATAACTTTTAGTACCCTTTGAGTTACTTCCTGCAGGTAGTAATATTTGGTTATATAAAGAACAAGTAGGACATCTCCTTATGATCTCCTAGGCTTTTTGCCATGTAAGAGAAAAGTCCTTTTTTTAAGCCTTTGCAATTTACACGATGTTTTCATGAAATTCTGAGGCCTTCAGAACATTTCCAATCAATAATTGATTTATTTCTGCATTACCTTGTGCTAGAGGACCTGGCAGACCCGTATGAGACTGGATGTGTGTTATGTATGTGGGATAAAGCCTATTCCTGATTATATCTTGAACCTGAATAAATAATGAAGTCAATTATATATCATCTGGTATAAATTCAGTGGTTTCAATATGCAAAACAACTCTTTCTGCATATTGCAAATCAGTAACTATGTTCAGAGGTTGTTTAAAATCACTCAGTACCATGAGAATAGCATATAATTCTGACTTTTGGACAGAATCATAAGGGCTCTGTTCCACTTTACTTAAATCTTCTGATTTGTAACCTGCCCTTCATGATTGATTTGCATCATTATAGAATGTAGGGGCTCCAGTTATTGGTGTGTCCCATACAATGTGAGGGAGGATCCAATTAGCTCTCATTATGAGTCAAATTCCCTCACTTTTTGAATATTTGTTATTAATCTCTCCAAAAAAATTAGTACAAGTTCTTTGTCATGGTTCACTGTCTTCTCATAATTTGTTAATTTCATCATTCGTAAAAAGTGTAAATTCTGTTGGGTCTATTCCTGCTAATTAACAAAGTTTCAATTTTTCTTCTATAATTAATTCAGAGATCTTTTCCACATATGAGTTTAATTTTTTACTCAGTTTATGTGGTAAAAAAAAGATTCATTCAAGATAATATCTTGTCTTTGCATTAAAATTCCTGTAGAGGACTATTTGGAGGGTAATGTGACCAGAAGGCAGTTAAGATTCAGATCCACATGATCCACATGTGCCTCCTGTAATTTCTCTTCAGTCAAAATAAGTTCTCTCTTAGCTTCATCTGATAATTCCTTGGGACTATTTAAGTGTTTGTCACCATCTAAGGTTTTGTTTAAATGAATTATTTGATCAGGTTTTATCCCAGCAGCTGGCCATAGATTGGAAATGTCTCCTAGCAATCTTTGGAAGTCATTAAGAGTCTGCAATCAATCTCTCCTAATTTGCACTTTTTGTGTTCTTATTTTCTGTAAACTTATTTTATAACCTAGATAATTGATAGACTTTGTTCTGTGTATTGTTTTCAGAAGCAATTTGTAATTCCCAACTAGGCAAAACTTTCTTTACTTCTTTAAACATTCTTCTAAAGTATCTACATTTGAATCAGATAGCAAAATGTTGTTCATGTAATGGTAAACTATAGATTCAGGAAATTGCTTATGTATCATTTCCAATAACTAACATAAAATATTGACACATGGTAGGGATGTTTAACATTCTCTGTGGGAGAATCTTCTATTTATATCTTTTAGCAGACTGAGAATTATTGTAAGTAGGTACTGTGAAGGCAATTTTTTCACTGTCCTTTTCTTGTAAAGGTATAGTGAATGTACTTAATGCCACTGATATCATTGAACTGTACATTTAAAATAGCTACATTCATAAAGTTAGATTGCATGCATTTGTCTTAAGGAAAAAATATAAGAAGAGATAAATGTATCTGTAAAACAAATTACTGCCTAGTATAAAATAAGCACATTTATAAGGCAAATTATAATTACCATGAAAAAGATACATATAATATCTTTTGAGTGGATCAGCAGGTAGCAGGTTCCTGAGAGGCAGAACTAGGGGATCAGAAATAATAAAGATAGGAAAGTTTGGGTCAGGAAGTCTTGCACAAGCTGCATATTATGCCAAGCAAGTTTATTAAGATGTACAGCATCTTATAGACAGTTGTAGTGGGAAAACAGGTCAGAGTCAGCAGAAAGCTACCATACAGTAGAATGAAGTCAGCAGCAAAATTGCCCAAAGGAAAACACAAGAAATCTCAAGTACTTCACAGACCAAGCACTCAGTGACCTTGGCACTGATCATCACAACCCCTCAAGTGGGGGAAATGTCTGGTTTCCAGGATCTAAAACTGCAGCTCCCCCAGGGCATTACTGGCCTTGCCAAGCATGTGCCTGATTTTAAACAAGGAACTAAATTAGTTCTCCTACCTCAGATTCTCAGGGAAAGCCCCCTAACCAGCCTAGCCCCCAGTTGAGTTTTTAAATATGTCCTCTAATTGTTCATTACTTCTTCCTCTAAAAGGTAGAACACATCATCTTCACAGTGCCAAGAAGGGCTATGAGATTGCTGGTGAGAGATTTGCCATCAACAGTCTTACCCAGCTGTGGATCCTGTATGCAATACAATCAGTGGGTCAGTTAAATGCGCTTATGGGTGCAACCATGGCAATCTGTTATGGGGTAACCAATGGCTCTCTAATTGGATTTGAGGCCTGCCTTCCCAGGGAATAGTCATCTGGTTCTGTAAATGCAGTCCAAAGCCCATGGGTAGGGATGTCGAATGCCCCAGTACAGGAGGAGTGCTGTTGTTATTTTGCTAACTGGACATGATGTGCCCACTGCATAAGACAAAAGATGATTACTATTAGTTTTTGTCATAAAATGCTTTTTTAAAATGAGCAGTGGCTACTTCAGAGACTTGGGCTGGTCAAAGTGATAAAAACTGAATGGTCAGCAAGAAACAGGACATTAACATCCTCTCCCTTCCCCCAAGGCTCAGGCAACACTGCAGAACACAACACAGCGTGAAAGGTTCATATGTTGTGTAGCAAATTTCCTCTGAGATAATACATTCCATCTTAGAGGGAAGATCATCAATACTAAAGAAACCCTGTCAAAAATTGGGAAATAATTCAGAAATCTCAGGAAATTCCTGAAATTAACTAGAATACACTAGACCACTCCCTCTCTATGTTTAAATAATAAATATGAACTGCTAAAAGAATAGCCGAGTCCCTGAGTCACTCTGTAACCTGTCGCTCTGCCTGCGGGTGGCCCAATGAACTCTAAATTTCCAGGTTTTGTGAGCTGCCATTCATGCTGGGGTGGGCTTTCAGTAATACAGTCACCTTTGTGTTAGCCCGGTACTTTCATCACTGATAGAAGCATAGCTGAAGAAAAACACTTAATATGAGGACTTAATGGGCTGCTAGTGAGACCCCACAGTACCAATTAGAGTCAGCCATGTCCATACATATGGGAAATTTGGGGATGTCTTTGAGCATGATAGAGATTTTCTTGGCTCTTAGTGACCTCAGCTCAGGGTCTAGGTCTCTGAAAATATAAAGGCCAGCACAACTGTCCCTCAAACTAGTGGCTTTGGAGGTTTGTCTTAATTAGGTATGTGATGAAACACATGACTAAAGGCAAGTTGGGGCAAAAAAGGTTTTATTTCGCTCACTCTTCCATATTCAGGGTTCATTATCAAAGGAAGTCAGGGCAGGAACTCAAGCAGAACATGAACCTGGAGGGAGGAGCTGATGCAGAGGCCATGGAGGAGTGCTGCTTACTAACTTTCCCTTCATGACTTGCTCAGCATACGCACCAAAAGCCCAAGTATGGACCCACCGGCAATGAGCTGGGCCCTTTGGCATCACTAATTAAGAAAATGCCCTAGAGGTTTGTCTACAGCCCAACCATATGGAGGAAATTTCTCAGTTGTGGCTTCCTACACTCCGGTAATTGGCTATAGCCTGTGACAACTTGACATTAAACTAGCAATGGGGAGAGAGGACCTTTACTTGTAAATTCAAAGAGTGAAATTCACAGCCTACAAAGTTTAGGAAGTTTATTTTTATTTTTAAGTGCATAGTTGGGACCTTAAGAGAGAGCAAGAAATGGGGCAGAGCTCTGGATAGTAGGGATGGTTCAATAAATATGGCACAATGAGTTGAGAGTCTGGGTGTTTTATAGGATTTAGAAGAAACAGGGGTGAAGCATGGAGAGGAGTGGGCTGGTAGTACAAGAGACAGAACCATGAGGTGTCAAGACGCTTTCTCTCAGTTTTAGCCATGGGTTCACATACAGCTTCCACACAGAAGCAAAAGGTGACATGGAACCAGGAACTGACACTCTCTTCTTGGCATCCCTGGCCTTCAACATGGACATTCTTAGAACTGCTACTTTGGGGCTCCGTCCTAACTTCTTTCGTCACTTGGAGACCTCTGCAGGAAAGTTGGAAATGTAACACCCTGGGAAAGTTCTAGATGTGTAGGAACTTGGTTTATACTTCCTAGTCTATTCATCACTCACAAAGGGCAGAACAGATGAGTCGATGGGTAGAAAGAAGCCAAGGGTGGCTTAAAGAATTTCTTTGATATGCAAGAAATTCATCAGTATGGCTATAGGAACTGGCCTTTTCAGGCTCCCTCTCCTCAGCTGCCCAAGGAACTAACTGGGGGCGTCTCCCTGGAAACCTGGGAACCCCTCTAGGGTCAAGTCTCTTGACAACCCTCAGGTAGCTCCTTAAATTAAGATATATGCTTCCCTGCTCCCATATCCACCCTTCCTATATCCCAAGCACCCCCATTCCTCCGAGCTCCCCCCATTCTCCCCTTCACACTTTTCTCTCCCCATCTTCCCTTGGCCCAGTCTCACCCAACCCTCAAGTTCCCAATTTTGCCTGGCGATCGTGTCTACTTCCAATATCCAGGAGGATTACTATATCTTTTTTTGGGAGTTCACCTTCTTATTATCTTCTCAAGGATCCCAAATTTATAGGCTCGATGTCCTTTAATTATGGCTAGAAACCGATTATGGGACTGATGGATCATGCGACCAAACCCGTCTCTCTGAATGTGGCCAACAGCGGGGGCTGACTGAGAAGCAAAGGACAATGGCGCTGGGCTCTGATTCTTCTGCATGGACGGGCTCTGTGGGAGCCTTCTCAGCTTGGTCGATCACCTTCCTGGACCTGGGGGGAGTTGGGAGGACCTTGGACTTAGCATAGAGTGGGGAACCCTGATGGCTCCTTGGCCTTGAGAGGGAGGGAGGGGAGGTATGGGTGGAGGGAAGGGGAGGGAAGGGGGAGAAGGAGGGAGGGAAGGGGGAGGAGGGGGGGAGGGAGGGGGGGAGGAGGAGGGGAAGGAGATGGAAATTTTTAAATATAAAAAAAATAAACCATGAGAAAAAAAAAGAATTTCTTTGAGAGATTTTCCTTGAGGAAACCAGAAGAATGCTCACATCCCCTCCCTTTAGTGAATCTGAATTCAACCTTGATGGATGAAGAGTGAACACAGGGAAATTTTGCCCAGTAGAACATGGACATTTCTTGATTTTGCTCAATACATCTGTTTTATGTCTCATTTTCTTCTCTTACTTCCCCTAAGGTTTGGCTAGGGGCTTTACAACTCAAAGTGGAGCTTCTCCCTAAAGTTCTCAATCTCTCCCACAGCCTGACTCTGTTCTGAAAGAGCCACAATACCTCTGTAAATACACTAGGAAAAAAAAAAGACTCTTTTAATGGCTAGCTTTTGATCTGTAAGCTAAGAGGAACAGTCTATAACTGTAGGTATCAAACCAGGCAGCCTTAAGTTCAAAAAATATATCCTAGGAAACAATAAGCTCACTTTTCTCATGGGCACAGATGTGAGGAGCTGTTAGACCAAACTGGTCACAGCAAACCAGATGTTTAGACAGAAAACTTCTAAAAAAAAATATAGCACAATGTTGAGGCTCAGCACTGCCCGGTAGCATTTCCTGAGACTGGGAGAGGTCTATATCAGTCCCAAGGGCAGAGACTAGTGGCCATACATAGATATGGGCACTGATGTATGGAGATCGTGACTGAGGAACTATTTATATTACTTTATTTTATTACAATTCATTGAAATGTAGTCATGTGGGATTTGCCATCAGCACGTTAGGAAAACACCCTGACAAGGAAGTTACACGAGTGTCTGGTGGATGCTCGTCAACTTCTAAGTCACTGAATTACACCAAAACACATGTAAAACTCTATGTTTAAAACTCCCAGTAACTCATTTGAAATTAGTATACATGCAGAATAGAGACCAACTCCAAGAGAGGTGAAGGCACCCTCACTTGGTGTCATAATTACCAGCCAAAAGACAAACATAATTATATTAGTATTGCTGCATTTATCTCTGAATAGGATGTATGTGTGCCCAAGTGTGTGATTCCTGAGTAGTATGTCAAATTATAGAAGGTGTAATTTAATTATAATATAATTATATACTAAATATAATGCAATTTTATTGAGTATAATTTCATTATGAGGCTACACATTCAACTTCTTCTAACTACCAAGAGCACATTGTCCTTGGTGGGTAGCTCAAATAGGTCTTAGTTATCAATGACCCCCAAAATGGCCATGTACCAGTCATGCCCAAACTAACAGATTTAAAACAACATGCACTTATTATCTCATGTGTGAATAAGTCAGCAGCTTAGGCTGTGGTCAGTTTGGTGCTTATCCTGTTCTCTGGAACCATATATGGTAATTTCCTATTAACTATACAAATTGGGCATGATTGGGTCATGTGACATGTTTCTCCACGAGTGGCTTGTGTTCACTGAGAGCTGCTTTCGGTGCAGGGCTCCTGCCAGATTTCCCAGAAGCCCTGAGTATTTTCAGTAATATGTGCCTCAGAAGCAAACTAGAATATCAGAGAGAAAATGAGATGACTGAGAGCTTATGGGCAGCTGCTTTCGGCAAAGTCCTGGCAGGGGTGAAGTACTATAAGACGGGGTTTCTCAACCTGTGGGTCCTGCATATTAGATATTTACATTACAATTTGTAACAGCAAAATTACAGTTATGAAGTAGCAGCAAGATAATTTATGGTTGGGGGTCACCACAGCATGAAGAACTGTATTAAAGGGACACAGCATCAAGAAGGTTGAGAACCACCGCTCTAAGACTCTCTGTAACATGAATAATAAAAACCCAGAGACAGATATTGGGGTTCAAGCTGAAGATCAGAAAAGCAAAGTGGCCAGCCACTGGCTCAAACCTCTGTCCTAGAACAAATGGGTCATTCTGCCTCCATGAATCCTCAGACTGGGACTGAGAGCACCCTCTTCCCATTTTATATTCCTATTTAGTGCTGGGATTAAAGGCATGCATCACCAGCCCTGGTCTCTGCGACTAACTAGTGTAGCTGCTGAGATTAAAAGTGTGTGCCACCACTGCCTGGCCTGTATGGCTGACTAGTGTGGCTGCTGTGCACTCTGATTGTCAGGCAAGTTTTATTTATTTATTAAAACACAAATAATATACCCACTATATTTCACCTTTTGTCTAAAACAAAAAAGAAGGCTATAACTAATATAAGAAAAACTATATATATAATAAGTATAATAACTATATACATGCAATAAATACATCAACAATGTCTAGTCCATTTGTACTTCACAAAATTCAGAAAAATACTCCATATCTATTCTAATCTTGATGAGTCCAAAGGGTTGAATCTAATCTACTTATATTCTAATTTGCATTACTCAAATTATCTTTTAATATCTCTCAACATTTACACTTTATAACATCTTTAGTGAGTTTATTTTCCAAGTCTGGTAACAAGGAAAACTACAACTATCTAGTCTGTAGCTACCTCGGAGATTCAAGACGGAAATAATATTAATTGAGTTAAGCAGGAAATACAAGCAAGCAATTTCCAAAAATATGTGAGAATGACAGAAAACAGTTGACTGTCTGAACAGTCACCCATAGTTCCTCTGCACGTTGGGGCATCCATCTTTGGCCTACAAGCCTAGAATATTAGACAGACTTTTCTGTGAAGCAGGATATTCTGAATGTGCTGTCCTGCCTTGTTTTGACAATGTTTGGCATCACTCTGTTTTTGTGTACTGCTTGTCCAATTAGGACAGCATACTGTCAGATATCAAGGCAAGGGCATTTTCTTGCTCAGTGGCTTACTTTTGCAACAAAGAAACTAAACTCCATGTGGAGTTTCTTTGATGTCCATAATATCTGAAGTAGATTGGTAGTACCAGTGAGCAGACATGTCTATTGTCATAAAAAAAAGAAGAAGCTATAGTGTTCAAACATCTTAAAAGCCATAATCTGTGAATCTCTAAAGTGTTTTGATGATGACCTGTCTATTTAAAATACATTTCTATTTGACATTGAAAACATACCTAATATGACTACAAGTCTGATTGTAATAGGTAACTAATTACTAACTGAATTTCCTTCTTATTCTAAACAGTTGGTATAACTTTTCAATAACTAGAAATTTGCATTATATTGTTAAATGAACTGTATAGATACAATACCTTGAGCAAGATTAGAACATATGTACAGTGGTTTTAAACAAATTAATCTCTACTTTGTATCAATATACAAAATTGAATAAAATATGTAAAAATCCAATCAATGTAAAATATTCAAAACTAGTGTTGCTTTTTAAAAGTAGATTCAATAATTTACCTGTTTATTTTATCGTATCTATATTCTCCCTTTTTTCTTTTCAGGGTAGATTCAATAATCTACCCTTTTCATTCTATCAATAGACAAACTCCATGGCCTCAAGATGACAAGAAGAATGGCAGTTCTGTTAATGGTAATAAGGCCTGACCCCTGGCCCTGTCCTTTTAAACATGAACACAGAACAGCTCCCTGCCTCTTAGACACAAATCACCTGGTCCCTGCTGATGCTGGAAGTCCCCAGACAGAGGGGTTCTGGGAAATGAAGATAGTGGCATCCAGACAGTGCCTAACTTAAACCCTCAATTTAAGTCTTAGAAATAAAGCAGTTCAAACACACTTAGCCCTGGAACTTGGCCCTTCTGAAAAGGATCTGTCACACTTTACTTTCATTCCCTGACCCCCAGCCGATATGCAGTGAGGAAGACAAACTGGCCAAGTCTAACTGCTCCCACTAATTCAGCTTTCCTCACACTGTGGTGGGATTCCTGAGGGAGGTACTGCAGGCAACACCCCAGGAGAAAGTCCAGTTTAATTAACCCTAAGAGCTTGGTCAGCCCTTACATCTTACTGATTTCACTAAATCAAAAGCCCTGTGCCCAGAGAACAAATACCAACAACTCTGCTCTGTGGTTTGGAAAGACCTATCAACCCCCAAGCAGGGATTGGGAAGGGGACAGGAAAGGTAACAGCACACGAGGAAGTAGTGAGAGAATGCCTGCTTCACGGCTATTTAGCTCAGCGTGCTATTTAAAGTTGATTAGTGGAGCTGGGTACATATCACAGAAGTACCCGAGTTTTTAAAGTTAAGCACAGTCTTCAAAGATACTGTCTAAATTACTCATTTGAGAACGAAGACAACATGAGAGAGTCTTGAGCAGACAATGTTAACTCTGTGTCACTGTGAATCTTTTCTTAAATAGTTTGAAATGCCTAATCTTCGTCTGCTTAGTGGCATTGGGTGGGAGGAGGGGGCAGGTAATGACACGGGACTCCTCAGAAGATTCCCCAAGTCTTTTGCAGCTCTGTGTTCAATTTCCATGCTCTGTGTGGGCCTTGTCAGTTTGGTTGCTCGCCTTCCTGGACCTGGGGGGAGTTGGGAGGACCTTGGACTTAACATAGAGTAGGGAACCCTGATGGTTCTTTGGCCTGGAGAAGAAGGAGTGGGGGTATGGGTGGAGAGGAGGGAGGGATGAGGGGGAGGAGGAGGGGAGAAGCTGGAAATTTTAATAAAAAATGAGAAGAAAAAAATCTAATATGTAGATCCTAATGAAGATGTTTTACTCATTAAAAGAAGAAGGGTTGCGCCCAGAGGGAGAAGCTGGACACAGGCGGGCTACACAGGGCATAGTTTTGTTTATATGAAGTTCAAAAGCAGGCCAAACTAATGTACACTGTGAAAAGAACTCAGAAGAGTGTGTGCCTTCAGGCAGAGGGGTAAAAAAGGACCAGCATGGCATCTAAGGACACCTTGGGTAATGGTGAGTTTGCGCATTTGTTGGTGAGGCATACTGACACCTGCAACTTATTTCGAACTACATCACAAAATGAAACGGAGAGAGCGGCCAGTGGGCGGGTTCAGTGGCTAAATGCCCTTGCCACACCAGTTTAACAACCTAAGTTGGATTCCAAGAATCAAGTAAGGGTAGAAAAAGAGATCCAGTTCCATGGTGTTTTCTCTATCCTACATACATGTGCTATGTCACAAATATGTTTATATACATGTTACACACACTCAATAATAACTATAGATTTTAGAATTAAAATGAGTTGGGGTGAATAGGCAGCAATGTGCAAAACAAATCAAAATGTTAATTGTATAATGCAGGTATTAGTTCAGCTTAGAATTAAATCTTGGACAAATGCCAAATGCTGACAGGGCAATAAAAGGGTAAAGAATTTGTTGGAAAAAAAGTTAGAAAAAAGGATATAAAAGTTGTTGTCACCTACAAGGAAGATATCAGTGGGCAGGCCAGATATTCAGAACACTAGATATGGTTATTCTGTTATAATGCATCAAATATAAATGTGGTTGAGTTCTTACACTTGCTAAATACTATGCCATTACCTTAATTGAACCCTTCTGCAAGCATTGTTCACATCCCATTAGGAATCTCTCACCATCTCTTCATTCAATGGCTCTGCATCCGTCAGCTGTGACATGGTATGGGCATCACAAACCATCTCAAGCCCAGTCACCCACAGAGGTAAACAATGCTGCCCTGCATATGCTTGCACAGTGTGGCCAGGGACTAGCCCAGGTACTTGGGCTCGGTTGCTTTGTGGTCCAGGCCGCATGTGTCTCTCCTCTTCCTGGGATCAGCAGGCAGCCTGGTCAGTGCTTTTTATGAGGATGACTACCAATGAGAACAGCACATTCTGCATACGTGCATCTCAGAAGTGCTCCGCCATCGGTGCTAAAGTTATATGATCCAAAGTAAATAAAAATAATCACAGGTACCTACATACCCAGACCTGGAAATGGAGGGTTCATATCAAACTCCTTATTTATCATTGTAAGACACCCAAGGGTTCTTTTATCCCAAAGTCCAGGGAGTGAAATAGAAACCCTTTTCCTCTGTCTGCCTTGAATGGACTGTCCATAGCTCCCAGTATGAAGTAAAAGAAGAAGAAGAATCAAATCTTGGGTGCATAAGCAGACCAACTCAAGTGGCCTATTCTGTTTTGCTTCTTCAGCTCCCTTCAGGGTAGAATCTCAAGGGAAAATTACAAACATCTGGCTAAGAGAAGGAATACAGGGCACTTATTTTCCTGCTTTAGTAGAAGTCAATTAGAGTTTCCATTTCCTTCTCTAAATGTCACCTTACGACATCCTGGAGGAAGCGTTGGCAGTCCTTTCATGAGGTAAAGAAGTGTCTAAAACGACACAGAAGGGTCCAGAGATTAAAGGACCCTCTCGAGCTCACCAAGCTTCCCAGAGCTCTCCGTTTCTATTTTGAGAGGAGCATTTGGCTTCCCCCATAGCCTCGAGTGAGCCTTTTTGAATCTCCTGCCGCACTTTTCTGCCAACTGCAAAAAGGGGATAATAAGGCTTGTGGCTGGCGATACACGCAAGGTGCTCCGAGGTGCTTCAGAGGAAGGCTGGCTTCTCGAGGAGAACCTGTCAGCGTGTTCTCCCCAGGTGCCAGATATTTTCAGTGTCTGGTACCCCCAATTAGAGCATCTGCTCTTTCTCTGTGAATTTAGGCACAAGGCAGAACGCACGGAGCCGAGAGGATCCCTTCCCTCGCTGCTGCCGCAAAGGAGGCATGTCAAGTTGAGTGATGAACCGTTGCTGTTCTCCACTCGCAAACGCTGTGTACCCTGTTTTCAAATTAAGGAGCACATCGTTGGCACGCCTGAAAGGTTAAACACTCCCACTTCATTGCCGTAGTCACTAATTGGTGCTTTATCACCGTTTCTGTGAAGGGAACATCTTGTCTGCAGAAACAGCCCCTGCCCCAACAGAACTGAGATTTGGGGAGCATCTCCAGTTTTTAAAGTTAGACTCTAAAATCTAAATCTAAATCTCCTGCTGATACCTAACAAATACAGTAAAGTAGTAAAACTGATACATCTTTTAAATGATGTGCATTTAAATTCATTTTAAATGTGTGTGTGTGTGTGTGTGTGTGTGTGTGTGTGTGTGTGTGTGTGTGATGGCTATCTTGGTTGTCAAATTGACAGGTCTGGAAAAGGAGACTTCAAATGAGGAATTGCTTTCCTCAGGTTGGCCTGTGGTCATGTCTGTGGGGCTTTTATTTTCCTAATTGAAGTAGGTGGGCCCAGTTCACCGTGCTCAGTGTCATCCCTGGCAGATGGTCCTGGGTTGTAGAAAAGCTAAACTGGGCGGTGGTGGCACATGCCTTTAATCCTAGCACTCGGGAGGCAGAGGCAGGCAGATCTCTGTGACTTCGAGGCCAGCCTGATCTACAAGAGCTAGTTCCAGGACAGCTAGGACTGTGACACAGAAAAACCCTGTCTCAAATAAACCAAAGTAAATAAATAAATAAACGAAAAGCTGGATGATCATATGATTGTGTGGGACAGAAGCAGTGTTGTTACTGACCCGGCTTCCCTTGTCCTATCTTTCCCAAGTTGCTTTTGGTCATGGTATTTATTACAATAACAAGGAACCAAACTAGAACTCTGTGTGTATGTGTGTCTGACTGTATATCTGTATCTCTGTGTGTATATGTCTTGTGTGTCTGTGTGTATCTCTGTGTGCATGTCTTGTTGTCTGTGTGTGTGTCTGGATGTGTGTATGTCTATGTGTGTGTCTGTATCTCTGTGTGTATATGTCTGTGTGTACATGTGTGTGTGTGTGTGTGTGTGTGTGTCTGTCTGTCTGTTTGGGGACCTATGTGTATCTGTATCTGTGTCTCTGTGTGTATATGCCTGGGTCTGTCTCTATGTGTATCTCTAGGTGCGTATCTGGGTGTGTGTATGTGTCTGGGTGTGTGTACACCTGTGTGTGTGTGTCTGTGCCTCTGTGTGTATATGTCTGTGTCTGTCTCGGTGTCTGTCTGTGTATGTGTATTTGAGTGTGTGTGTCTGTGTGTGTGTGTGTGTGTCTGTGTATGTGTTTATGTGTTTGTGTCTGTGTGTGTCTGTCTGTGTGTCTGTGTGTGTGTGTGTATGTGTGTCTTTGTGTGTGTAGGCCAGAGATAGACATCAGGTATCTCCCTCTACTATCTATCAGCATTTTTCTAGAGACAGGCTCTCTAGAAGAACCTGGAGCTTACCAGTTTGCCCAGACAGGTTGCCCAGTGACCGTGAAGGATCCTACTGTCTCTGCCTCCCATGCACTGGGATTACAAACACACAGAACCATGACTGACTTTTTATGTGAATATTGGGGATCAAGTTCAGGTGCTCATGCTTGCATGATACTGACTTTACTGGTGACTTTACTATCTCCCCAGTGGCTTGGAAGTTTCATAGATTATTACTTTTCAATCATAGGGAAACTTATTTTCTTCCTCTGTGGACATGTTTTTCAGACAGAGCTCAATCAACTGTAATACTAGAAAGAATTGAGAGTGGTTAGTGCATAACATTTTCTCCTGGGGCTCTTACTATGAGAAGTGCTTTGAGGGTGGTGGGGTGGAGGGATGAGGTGAGGGTAGAAACTGGGCTGTGGAGATAGAAAGCCCCTGTGTGGACTCAGCAACCTCTCAAGGAAGGCCTTTCAGAGAGGAGCCCCTCGCTGGACTAGGAATATTTATAATCATCATCTAACACTGCAGAAGAAAAAAGTCTTTTCAAGCCAGTATAAAAGCATCTTTGATCCCAATTTTCTAGCTCTACCATCATATATCAATTTATCTGAAAGTCTGTTGAGCTGACAAGATGGTTCAGTGGGAAAAGCACTTCCCCAAATGGCCTAAGAGGTGAGACCTGCTCTCAATAAACAAAAATAATCTAGCATATGTTCCTCACTTGAATAATTTTGTTATTTTTAAATAACGGAAGCAAAACCCGCTGTGCTCTAAATCTTCTTTCTTATTCTTTTGCAGCAGAAGGTTTATCTTGACTCACGCTTGATTACTGACTGCAGTGTTGCAGAGCATAAGACCTTCCCGTGAACAGGGCTTCTTTGGGGAGCTGTTGAACAAAATGGAACCAAACGCCTACAGCTGTCAAGCTAAGGAGGAAAGATGAATCCTAGGCAAGAGAGACAAGCTGCTTCACAGACATTTTGTTTATGGGATTTGAAACTTACTCAAATCCTTGCCTCTCCTTCCACACAGGGGCTACTTCTCCAACCCCCTCCCCACTATCGTCCCAATGTTAAATCCAGGAAGGAGCTTCAGAGGAGTGTCACTGCTGCTATCTGTGTCACCAGAGACACTGATATCGTCTACTTCTGAAGCCTTGGCTTGATGGTTTTGTTACTTTCAAGGCGTCAGTATTTTCTTTTAAGCTGAGGTGGTTTGTTGAGGAGAAGCTATTTATATCTTTGGAATCTCAATATTTTTTTCTTCCAAGATGGCAGTACCCTTTCCCGCACTTTCTGTAGGGGCATGCTTCTTCCTCTCCTGCTAGAGAGCCTCTGGTCAGTCTTAGCAGGTCAGCAATGAAGAAGAGGAAGAAATAGGTACCAGGGCTGGCAATCAAGTACCAGGGTCCCTGTGTTAGCAGTTCTGAGAAGACAGAGGAATTTCTTTTTTACAACCAATATGTAGCTTAAAACATATAACGTGTTGTAGCATTTGCATAACGCCCTCTTGTACATGTTAAATACTCTCTGGATCATTAGGTACCATAGCCATCAATTGTTGTAGATTAGAAAATATAACTATTCTGTATCCTTTTCCTTAACATGGACCTAGATTTATGACTTGCTATCTTCATGTAGTAAACATAAGACAAATAGACGGTTAGGGAGAGCTGTGTATTAGAACATCTCCTTTTTTGCTATTGCAAACCTTCCATCACCGTGTGATGGGGTCTAGGCTAGCCATATGGAAGCTGAGCAAGTCAGAGCCATTATAGCCAACACTCCAGACAAATTAACATCATCCAAGACCACTGTGCGCAGCCACCTACAAATCCCACAGAATCATGAAAACAAAAATATGTTACTACTACATACTTTTAGTATGCCAAATGCTAGCCACAGTATAAACAAAAAGAACCTCCATCCATTGAGGATGAGGGACAAAATGGCACTGTCTTGTTGAAGACAAGTTGGCAGTTCTTCCAATTAAACCAAAAGGTGGAGCTTTGGCTCAGTGGTTTAGTACTTATCTGGCATGCACAAGGACCTGGTTCAATGCCCAGTCATGCAAATAAGTAAATGTAATTCTAGCCCTTAAGAGACTGAAGCAGGAGAGTTGCATGTTCAAGTTCAGCCTGGACTGTATAGCAAGATTCTGTCTCAAAAACAAAACAGGAAAAAAATAAGCACAGTTTTACTCTATACCAAGCAATCATGCTTACTGGCATTCACCAAAACAGGTTGGAAAGACTGCGCACTGTTTTGTAGCAGCTTTAAGCTTAGCTGATGAAACTTAGAAACAACGAGAGGCTGATGGAGGATTCCCACTGGCTAATAAACAAACTGCCTTGGCTTTTTGATAGGGCAAGATTTAGATGGGGGGGTAGACAGAACAGGAAAAAAGAAGTGAGGTAGATGGCTCAGACAATTGCCCCGCCTCTCCTCTCTGGGGCAGACCACCGTGCCTCTCCTCAGTGAGAGAGATGCGATGAAGCCAGCCACCAGGTCAGACATGCTGAATCTTTCCGGGTAAGACACCATTCATGGTGTTACATAGATTATTCAATATGGGTTAGTCAAGATGTGAGTAAGAGGCTGGAACTAATGAGCCAGGCAGTATTTAAAAGAATACAGTTTGTGTGTTGTTATTTCGGGTGTAAAGCTAACCATGCGGGAGCCGGCCGGGATGAAAAGCAGGCCTGCCCGCAGCTCCCCACTACAGAATGGCGCCCAACGTGGTTAGTTTTCCTCAGATGTATAGGCATCCATCCCTATTCACCCTAGATAGAGAAGACAAAGATGGACAAAAAGAGAAAATGTCATCCAAGCCACCAAGGAGATTTCTGGGGTTACTTACAAGAGCATGAGCACCTACAAAGCAGCTTCATGGTGGGAAAGTCTGTTGCAGGATACGTGAGAACTCATGCAGCATCTCCAGAGCTTCCTGTGGGACCCTAAACAACTGCACCCCTGTGTCTCCTTTGTCATTAGCAATCACTAACTACTTATGTAAACCCGAGCAGGGACTTTGTTAGTCTTGCACACCGCCTTATCTAGTGAGTCCTGTAACTTTCCTGTCAGAGTGTGAGCCATTTGAACTCATCCAGGATCGCTTCAAGCCAAGGAAACAGCTCAAGAACACACAGCCAACACTGCCTTTGTGGGGAGGGGTCACATTGGAACCGGAAAATACACACTAGAAAAGCACCGGTGGACTTTGGGGTGAGCGCTGCCCTTGCTTCTAATTAGGAGTGTTCGTTAAAATCAATCTAGGATGAGTGCTATTTAGAAGAAAATGTTCTTTGTCTGCCCCTGTGTGTGCTGTTTCTGTTGAATCCTTATTTCTAAGGGAAGGAATTTGTTCCACTGTGGTTCTCACAGCAAAAATCCCATGTCTGTAGTCCCATCTACTTATGAGGCTGAGGCAAGAGAATCACAAGTTACCAGCCAGCTTAAGCCACTTTAGGAAAAGCCTGTCTCAAAAAGAGATCTTTATTTGAGACAAGATCTAACTATGTAATCCTGGCTGGCCTGGAACTCTCCATGCAGGCCAAGCTTACTTGAATTCACAGAGATCTG
This sequence comes from Arvicola amphibius, assembly GCF_903992535.2. Classification (NCBI taxonomy): domain Eukaryota; kingdom Metazoa; phylum Chordata; class Mammalia; order Rodentia; family Cricetidae; genus Arvicola; species Arvicola amphibius. Next base: position 31,951,970 of record NC_052051.1, read on the forward strand.
CCTGCCTCTATCACTCAAATAGTGGGAATTAAAGGTTGAACCGCTATCCTGAGACAAAGTTGTCTTGGTTTGTTTGTTTGCTTGTTTGTGGGCGGGGATTGTTCTATTTTGAGAGCTTGTAATACAGTTAAGTGGTGAAGTACTTGTTTAGCACACAGGGAGCCAGAGGTTCATCTAGTGTTCGGCCTTAGAAACTGCTACAGCTGTGAATTCAAACTAAATCCTTCATTCCTCAGAGCCTGTTTTGGGTCACAAGAGCAATCTCTGTAAGGGGAAAGGAACATAGCAAAATGTGTTAGTGAAGGAAGGCCTTGGGAAGCTGAGGCAGGAGGACTGCCGAGTCTTGGAGGCCACCCTCAGAGTGCAGAATGAAGCTCTGTCAAAGAGAGGAGGAGGAGGGAGAGGAAAAAGAGAGAGAGAATTCAGGTGTTTACTTTCAAAGAGGGAAGGAGGCTCTTGCTTGAGCCAGACCATCCTGCTCTGGTCACCTGACCCAATACAGTCCTAGTCATCAGGGCCAAGGAGAAGGAAAAAGAAATATTTGCTTCCTTCAAACGAAATGAACTCACCTCCTCTTTCCTCCCTGCCCCACTCCAGTCTCTGTCTTGCCCTCCCACGTGACCTGCATTACCTCACCTACAGTGTTCTGGGAAGTGCTGCTATTGGAGCCCCTGGACACCTCCGGAAGTGGGATGGAGAGCTGAGAATACCGCTTGAGAAGGAAAAGAAGAAAGGTCCCTGTAGAGGAGAGGCTAAAGTCCTGGCCTGAGCTGGGGTTCCGGCAACAGCAAGGTGTGTCTCTGGGCTGGTGTGCAAGCTGAAGTCTTCATCTCTCGCTCTGCAGCACTCTGGGAGTCAGAGAAGAGAGAGAGAAGGAGCACAGCACACTCGCAAAGGGAGCTGGCCATGGTTTCAAAGCAGGACAGTCTTCTGAATTGACGAGAATTCCACAAGGTCGTTAATCAGCTGTTAGCCATATGCCACTTGTCTTTCAATGCGCTTCTTAATCCAACATGAATATGACAGCCTAATTACAGGGAAGGCCTGCGACGAAGCATCCATCATCCCTGGATTGCGTCACTCCTAGTCTCCTCCCCCATCCACAGGGCAATCTGGGATGTATGGAAAGTCACCCTCTACCAACAGTCCACTAAGGGAAAGACAGAAATTATCTTGGGACTTTAAGTCTACACATTCAAGGTTTTCCTACTTTAAATCAAACAATGCCTCAAGGGAAAGCCCCCCCCCCAAAATCCTTTGTCTATGATATGTAGGTTAAAAAAATGTGAGGAGTTGAACTCAAGCAGGCTTTTCTACTGAAAAGATTGTGTGTGTGTGTGTGTGTGTGTGTGTGTGTGTGTGTGTGTGTGTGTGTCTATGTTACTGGGACATTGGAACACCTTTTACCAATATCAGTAAAGTGCAGATAAAGCACGTGGTGGCAAGAATACAAAGTGGTCTAAACTCTCATAGCTTTCTGGTAGAGACGCAAAATGTAACAGGACACACGCACACATTGTTAAACATTTACAGAATGTCAGGACCAAGGAAATGTTTATATTAAGTGGTGCGCTTAATTACAGACACCAGACTCCACGCTTGTGTAAGCAGATTGACAGGAGAACCAGCAAAACTTGAGAAGCATGCTGATGAGCTGGGAAGGACCTCCCTCAGGTACGGCTACATCTTGGATGATATGTTCATAGCCAAGTATAAAGGTGACATTGCCAATGATCAAACAGGGTGTCACCCTTCTGAAATTTGAGACCAGGTAGTACGGCAACCATCACTGGTAAATCAGAGCAAGGAGACTTTCTGGGAAAACGTGATCATGGGCTAGCCTGATGACTCCTGCTGGTAGTGAATTTGGAGCAAACCTAAGACCATGCCTACTGACTTACATACTGGATGTTAAACAAGAAAATTAATCCCACTGAACAACCCTATAGCCAGAAGAGACACAAGGATATTGTTAAGCAAATCAGCATCTGTAATAAGAAATTGGATCCAATCCTAACATGATAGCATGGTGCCAGTTTTGTTTTAGTGACAACACACTAGAGCCAACCACCATTATCCTTTAGTTCAAGGAATAGAAACCTCCCCAAAGTGTGAACATGCCAATGGAGACACCCTGTGTGAAGCTCCAGAATCCATGTCTCCATTGATTTTGGCCTAATTGCCAAGGCCCTATCTGGCTTCCCTTCCAAGTATCTACTAAAATTGGAGTAGTAATCAGAGTGGCCTGCAGGGCAGAAGCTGAAAGTGTTCTCAAGCCACACACAGCTCTGCCATTCTGGGGAAGAACAATTTTGGCACATGGCATTTAAGCATGACTTGCATTGGTGGGCCAGGTACTGTCCCTACGGCCTGAGTAGAGATGAGCATCCTCACACTTGCCGTGGAAGCTTCAGTCAAGGTCACAACTGAAGAGAGCGATAATGCAGCACAGCACTTGGAGTAAAGTTCTCCATGGATTCAGCTTGGACTTCGATGTTTATTGTGGCAATGGTTAGTGACAGGATAAATGAGCAGCAATGAGAGCGGCTGGCGTTCGTGCTCAGACAGCCATCCTGCACATGGAGCCCACAGCACCATTGCCCATGCTTCTGCTCTGGACCCCCACCTGAGTGACATTGCTCTAAGTTTACCGAGTGAAAGAAAAAATTATGGCTGCCATTCTTGGAAGAAGCTGGAAAATGGCACTAAGCTCTTGAAAACCAGCCTTTCTCCCACTATTGATTCGGTTCTTTGAGAACCCTTGCAAGGTTCTGTGTCATTTTACCGTTCATTCTCATGCCGCACACAGCTCTATCATATAGGGAGGAACAAGACTGGCTCATGGCACGTAAGCATGGCTTAAGATGGTGGGACAGATACCGTCCCTCTGGGCCGAGATTAGCATTCTCACGCTCACTGAGTTACTGTGGATGTCAGGAAAGCACGGAGAAGACGACGAGGGAGCTGGTGAATGCTCAGAGGGCTGGATGAAGAATGTCCCTAACAGCTGCCATCTCAGTCCCAATCAGCAAGAGAAGAGCAGTCTCAGAACTGAGGCTCAGTAGGCCACTTGAGATTAATGACAAAAGACAGGCCATGATAGTAATGTACTTATCACATTCAGAAGAGAAGGAGGATGTACTGTCGACCCTTTAGTTGCATATGCAAATTTTAATTTGCACATTATTATATTTAGTACTTTTTAGTAAAAATTACTTGACCAAAAATTTGTCAGAGTAGTCTGATAATCACTAAAATAAATTTTAACAAAACTTAGTCTGAGCTTCCTTAGAAGAAACTCCAGGGTCTGGAGAGATGTCTCAGTGGTTAGGACCACTAGCTGCTCTTCCAGAGGATGGGGGTTCAATTCCCAGCACTCATACTGCAGCTGACAACCATATACACCTCCAGAGTCAAGGGGTCCAATCCCCTCCTCTGGTCTCCTTGGCTACCAGGAATACATGATGAATACAGACATATACATGTATACAGACGTATATATCATTACAGATAGTATACATATATAACAGACATACACATCAATACAGGTGTATACAGGTGTATACATGATATATATACCATCACACATAAAATAAAAATAAACCTTTAAAATAATGAATAAACTTTAAGGGAGAGGCACACTTTGCAGCAGTCCCCACATCGTAAGGAAGCCGAGATGCTTGGAGAAGTCACACTGCGTGCTCCAGTCTCCTTCAGCTTATTCTACCCCAAGCACTGGACAAGACTGTTGAGCCATCCTGTCCTTGAATTCTTCCCAATAAGACCCTAGAAACTGGGGATCAGACACACATGGCCCCTATATTGTCCAAACTGACCTACTGTGTCCATTAAGTATAGTAAAATGGCTGCTTTAGGGGCTGTGCTTTGGAGTGGTTTATTAAACAGCACTAGTAACAGGAAAGGCAAGTTGCAGAATGAATGACGGATTGGCCAGACATCCTGCAGCAGCTCTGGTACTCTGGGTATGGTCCTCAGAGGCAGCTTATGGCAAGGAAGCAAATGAATGATTTTCATAAAACTTTATTTCCAAAACCGGGAAGCCAGTCCACGGGTCAGAGTTTGCCAACCCCTGCCTTAGACAAATGAGTGATTTATTTTCCCTCATGTAACAAAAAGACCTAAAGCGGACAGCTGTGACAGTCAAGATGCTGGTTGGTGCTGCCACCATCTGAAGGCTCAAGAAGGGCTAGATCCATTTCCTGTGCAACCCGCTCTCGTGACTGACAAGTGGGCCGACAGTCGGTTGCTTTCCTCATGGCACTGTTTTGTGTCCCTAAAGCATGGATGGTGGGGTCCCCCGGAACAAGCTCTTCAAGAAACAAAGGTGAAGCAATGCTTTGTGTGGGGGCCTGTAACCTCCTCAAGCTATTAATTTTGCTGTGTTCCTTTTATTACCAGAGATCAGCCCTGACTCGATGAAATAAAAGCTTGTGGGAGGAGACAAAGACAAGGAGGTAGCAGACATTAAAAGACATCTGAAAAGTGTATGGCCTCAGTACATGCCATATACCTTGACACCAAGGAAAAGGACGTGCCATCTCCCAAGAGAAGGACCTGACAGTCACTCTAGACATTTTCTGTCTGTCACGATTATTCACCGTATTATCTAAGGACATCTGGGAAGGCAGCTGCGGCAAAGGATCCCTCCAGCCTGTGGAGTTAGCCAAGGCCAGGAGGTCTTGAAGGCCCGGGACTAGACTGAGAACAGCAGTTGCAAGAGGCATCTTTGAACAGAACAGTTAATGCTTGCTTGGCTTCCGGCCTCTGGTATGTTTCAGGCTGATCCTGAAAGGGTGGGTTCTATGTGTCCTCCACTTCACTGTGCAAAGCAGCTTGCCTTTCTCTCTGGGACAACTGCCCATGAGACCCTTAGTTTTCCATCTCTGTGTCTTTCAAAACAGCGCAGAGGATTTCAGACATCGTCAGCCACTCATCTCAGGCCAGACCATCAAGCCAGGAGGATTTAAATGTTTAAAGGCTCCTGAGGAGGTGTCCAGGTTAAGAGCTTCTCCCAGGAACACCAGACCCCTTTCACTGTGGCTGGAGCCAGGGCCAGAAATCCTGACAGCCACCTCCCATTTCTAATTCATTTCTAGCCTGTGGTTTCTTAAACCCCAAGTTCGTTTATCACCGACTCCTTTCCTAGGTCCTCCCTGGCCTGCACTTTACAGTTTCCATTTAATCCAGATCGCTTCATTTCACTGCATCGCATTGAGAGATCCAGGCTGCCGAGGCTGTGGTCGCTCCGGCCCTCCTCTCACCCCAGCAGCACCGGCACACTCCACGGGCTCAATTGCATCCAAGCTGTTGATAAATGTTCTGTCTGGAGAAGAGCCCCGTGGCATTTCCCCAGCGAATTCCTGCGAGGTATTTATCTGCCACAAATATCCTGGCAGCACCCTTATCTTCGCGATTTCCCCCAACATCCATCACAGCTGCTCCAGGGTCATAAGAGCATCTGTATTTCTAATGCCTTCGGTGATGGCATCTCAGGCCTCCTCCTGCCATCCTTTTTTCTGGTTCCCATAAATCATTCTAGGGGCCAGCCCAGCACTCTCCTGGGGAAAATAGGGAAAAAAAGGGGGGGAACTGAGTGCTTCTGCCTCTTCTGGGGCCAGATTTGGGCCAGACATTCCATACTGGCTGCTTCCCTCAGCAGCTGCGTGCCCCTAGGGAAGTGGCTCCATGGCTCTGTGCCTCCACGTCTCACCTGTGGAAGGAGGAGAGGAGCGCTCTCCTCACCGTGCCATTGTAAGCGTTAATGTGAGTGCGGGAGGCAGCTTACAGCAGCACCTACAGCTGTGGAAGAAATGCCCATGCCATCACCATCATCACTGGTGCTGATGCTCCCATTATTCCAGCAGACATCTGCCCCAGGAGCGGTGTCTCTTTCTTGTACCTTTTAGGGGGGGAAACTATATAAATCTTTAATTTTTTGTGTCTCCATCTTCAGTTTCCTAAGATGAACATTTTAGATTACTGGTCTTATCTCTTTCTTTTTCTCCTGCTTATTGAATGCCATGAATTTCCCCCTAAGCACTACTCATTCCATTTGCATATTTTAATAAGTTGTTTTCATTTTCATTTCTTTCTAAATATGTTACAATTCTGACAAGAACTCCTTTTTGGCCTGTGGAGTTGGAGGAGGAGAAAACATGATGAAGGTATATTGCATAAAAAATTAAAATAAATTAAAAGTAAGTCATTGAACCCTCAAACAGTTGAAGATTTCTCCAAAAGAGTCTGCCTTCATTAATCCCTTTTTGTTGTTGTTCATTTGTTTGGTTTTTGTTCTTGTTTGAAACAGGGTCTCTCTGCATAGCCCTGACTGTCCTGAACTCACTATACAGACCAGGCTGGCCTCAAACTCATGGAGATCTGCCTGCCTCTGCCTGCTGAGTGCTGGGATTAAGGCAAAACACTGGCTCTTCATTAACTTCTAATGTAATTCCACTGTGGTCTGAGAACTGACTTTGAATGACTACTATTATTTTAAATGTTTAAGGCATATTTAATGAGTCAGAACGTTCTCCTGGTGAACGTTCCATGCAAGCCTGAGCCAAACCGTGCATTCTGCTCTCTGTGAAAGGAGTATTTTATGAAAGTCAATTAGATCAAGCTGACGAATAGTGCTCTTGAGGTCAACTCCATCTTTATTGCTTTTCTGACCTCTGGAAGATGCTGGCGTCTATTTCTCATTTCAGTTCTCGGAGTTCTGCCTCCTGTGTTTTGACACCGTTGTTGGGCACATGCACAGCACCCTTCTCTTTTCATGACAACTTTGCTCCAATGTCTGCTGCTGACATCAGCACTTCAGCTCCCTTTCAATTAGCATTGCCATGGGATACTTTTGCTCATCTTTTTTCTTTCAAGCTATCAGTCTTCATACTTAAGTGGGCTTGGGGTTCTAGGGTGTAGCTTCTTGGTAAAGTACTTGCCCAGCATGTCCAAGGCCCTGGGTATGATCCCCAGTATCACGGAATAAACAAATACAGAGGTTTCTTATAGAAAGCAGATAGTTGTTACTGTAGAGCTTAGAAAATAAATTTTAAACTAATCTGGGTCTCCCTCAAATAGCTTCCTACCACTTCACCCATAGTATAGGCACCCTGTAAAAGCCATTCTTAACTCCTCCCTCCTGTGCCTTGTGGCGTGGCTGTCATTTGTTTTGCTTACCCATTTGCTGTCAAATACACTGGTGCTCTTGCTGGTTTAGAAAGGTACGCTTGTCTGTTTTAGAGACCAAGGCAGATTCTCTAGACTCTGTTTCCAAATCCAGAAGTCCTGTTTGAAGAGAGGCAAGACTTCTAACTCCCCTGAAGAGGAAGTTATTTCCAGTCCCCTCTGAAGAACAGGGACCCCATTAAAGACCAAAAGAACCCTATTACATAAAGTACTATACTGGATACTGCAGGGACATCATGGTTGCGGGACTCAGACACAAGCAGTGCTGGCCTCTGCAGCCGATAGATGAGGAAAGGATGGTTCACTGTCTGCTCGTGGGCTAATCAGAAGAGACAAAACACAGAAATGCTTCCAGGTCCTTTACTGGGATCCTGCACGAAATGCTGCAAAAGACATTTTCAAATAAACTGACAGATAACGTTAGAACACGGACAATAAATCAAGCACAGAATGTGAAATTCACTGGAGTGACAACTGTAGTTATGAAAGAGGGGGCTCCAAGGTAACTTACCCTCAGATGTGAACATTAGCCTCAAACAGTTCAGAAAAAGGAGGCAGAAAGAAATGTCAAAGCAGATGGCCCACAGATAAGTTAGACCGATTATATAAGATAGTCTTTGTAGTTATCCTGGATATTGAAAATTGACAAAATTGCCAGGCAGGGGTTGGGAGCACGGGGATGGGGGTGAGGTGGGGATAAGGGGAGATGGGGGGAGAGAAGGGAGAAAGAGAGGATTGGGAGAACTTGAGGGAATAGGATGGTTGGGATGGAGGAGGGGGGATATGAGAGCAGGGAAGCATATATCTTAATTACGGGAGCCATTTTAGGGTTGGCAAAAGACTTGACTCTAGAGGGGTTCCCAGGTGTCCAAGGAGATGTTCCCAGCTTGTTCCTTGGGCAGCAGAGGAAAGGGTGCCTGAACTGGCCTTGTCCTATAGCCACACTGATGATTATCTTGCATATTACCATAGAACCTTCATCTGGTGATGCATGGAGATAGAGACAGAGACCCACATTGGAGCACTGGACTGAGCTCCCAAGGTCCTAATGAGGAGCAGAAGAAGGGAGAACATGAGCAAGGAAGTCAGGACCGCGAGGGGAGCGTTCACCCACTGAGACGGTGGGACAGATCTAATGAGAGATCACCAAGGCCAGTTGGAATGGGACTGATGGAACATGCGACCAAAAAATGTACAGAGAGAGAAACGGTGTCACTGTACACAAATGACTTCAAGTCCAAAGAACAAAGTGGTAGAGAGAAGGTTCATTTCAGGAGGAAAGAAATGGCTGGGACAAGACAACCAGGCATACACGAGGATTTTGAAATGCCAGTGGCGTAGGTGATGGCAAAGCTGACGAAGGAAGGGCTAACAGAAGTCCACAAGGCCAGAGAAGCAACACTACCTAGAGCTGGTAGCCATGAAGGCTGTCAGCATGCCTGCATTCGAGGATGAATCTTGGAAAACTCGCAGGAGAGGGAGGACTGTCAGCAGTTGCTATGGCCTTTGTGGAAGACACTGCCACACTCCCCTCACTCCCTCAGTCGGAACTGTTCTGCCCACCAGCAATCTCTGTGGCCAAACCTAAGAAGCAACAAGGAAGTGGGCCAGGATCCCAGGCAAGGGCAAGGCACAGCTTGCATTGCAAATGTACAAGAAGCCATCAGCTGGAAGGAGAGTGTGCAGAAGGGGTAACTACAACAGTGTCCTGATCATGACTGCAGGAGAGAGTCACGCATAAGGAGTAGGTGACCAGTGATACGTGGCACCATACCTCAGTGCTATTTTCATGTACTCGGTGGTTACGTGGGTCCTTCGTGTAGTTTCAAATCCCGGGGCCCTAACACCTAATGGAGGTTTGTATTATGGCATGATTATGGAACCCCTCATAGTATCATGTTTTGAATGCTTGATCCCTAGCGAGTATTAGCATCTTAGGAAGTAGAACTTGGCTGGTAGAAGTAGGTCACTAGGAATAGGACATTGAAGGAATCTTATCCCTTCCCTGAGAGCTATTCTCTCCATCCTTCTATCCTTCCTTTCACCTCTGTGTGTGTTTGTGTACATGTGTGTGTACATGTGTGTGTGCATGCGTGTGTGTGTGTGTGTGTGTGTGTGTGTGTGCCACATGCTCCTGCTACTATGACATTCTGCCCACCACGCACACGGGGTCAAGAGATCATTATCTGAACCGTTTAAGTTGTTTTTCTACCAGATATCTGCTCATAGTAATGATAAAAGTAACAAATACAGCTGCTGAGAGACGGTTCTCTCTGGTGTTTCTTCAACTAAATTGGCTCTGAGACTCCACTACAAGTTTGTACACAGTCCACAGTCACAGGAGAGTGTTTCCTCAAAGCAAAGATCAGGCAGTACAGACAACTGGGCCCTCAGTGTCACCTGGTTTATGGATATGACACAAATATTGACCCTGCAGTTGCTATAGTGATGCTCAGCCCTGTCCTGGCTCGGGGTCCCCTGTGTTCTGCCAGCAAATACCACACCCCAATACTGCAGCAGGCTAACTGGTTGCTGGTCAATCAGGTAAAATGTCACACCTTTCCCAGCTCCTGCTGTCGCTCCCCTCTCTAAGTCTGTTTCTCCACTGTGGTGATTAGCTCATGCCTGCAAAGGGAGGAATCTAGCTTTTGGCCATGGGTAAGTGCTCAAATTAATTACTTTATCTACTCCTCTAAACAAACATTTGAAACTCAGAAAGGATAAAATAAGCATCACAAAAGTGGCCTTCAAGGCAAGGTAGGTGAGGAGATGATTATATATTGGAATGAAAACAACTTTTAAAAAGGCTTTGAGACCATTTTAAAGGTATAGTACAGACTATAGTACAGACTCTGTGGTATAGAATTGTCACGGAGTAGCTTTAAGAGATTAATGCTAAAACGAGAAAACAAAAGGCCAAATATGTCAAAAAAATCCGTTTCCAAGAATGGATGGCAGATACTACAAACATCCCAGTAGAATGTGAGCTCCTAGAACATTCTAGAACAGACGATTACACAGACGGTTTGAGAGACTGTGAGAAAGAACTCAGCAAGTTGGGAGGCAGGATGAGTTTGTAAAGTAACAGCTTGTGCTATACTACATTGTTTGACAAGACCATTGGGTTAACCCACCAAAATGCTGTAAAATGGAAGACAGCTTGGTTTCAGCAGAAATGGGCAACATGGGCAGGTCTGAAGATGACATGAGGTTGGGAGGAAGGACCAACACAACTGTAAAAACAGTTCAACAGACCACAGGCTGTGTCCGGTAGGATTACAGTGATTGTATGAGATTAATTCAGGGATTTACTTACCTGTAGGCTCCAGGTTAGCCAAGAATGGGATGCAGATACAGTCACAGTGTCTGTTCACCCATGGGATGCTGCTCTGACTCTGAGCATCCTGTTCTTTAGTCTTACAACCATGCTGCAAAGGGAAGTGCTGCCTCCACCCGACAGAGGAGGGAGAAAAGCGTCCAGCGGCTGGAATGGTAACTTATCCCATGGTTTCCCTGGTCTAAGCCGTGCCTTGGCCTATTGAGACCAACATGCACACGTTCACATCAAGGTGCCTTGGGCACACAACAGCAGAGCTACAAACCAATTTTCAAGGGTCACAGTTACAGGAAACATTGCTGAAGAACCAGATCACACCAGTCTGGGAAAGACCAGGAGACAGCTGTGTGGACATCGACAGGCATAACTAAGAATGAGCAGGCCCCGCGACTCTAAGGTCTAGCTCTGTCCTTAGCCCTCTGTGATCTCCCTCTCCCCACAGCCACGATTGCCAACCTGCTAGCAGTTGTCTGAACATCCTTCCTGCCACTTTGAGACCATTGTACTTACCATTCAACCTCCTCCATCACCCACTGTAGTTGTGAGGCCATCTACCTCTTCCTACCAATCTCTCTCACCCTGGGAAGAGGCCCTTTTGTATCAAAGCCTGAACCACCTTCCTCCTACGGAAGGGCTGTCAGCTGAGCTCCTTAGGGGACCACCCCAATGTCCTTTCTGATCAATTGGAGCCTTGAAGCTCACTCACCCTGGTAAAGAATCAAAACAGGTTGTGAAACCCCTATAAATATCAACTACATTATCCCAAAGTAATCTATTAATTTAGATTCAGCAGTTGAAAGCATCACACTAGCAAATGATTTCTTAATGGGCATTTAGGGCTGGTTTTTAGGAGCTCCAAAATTAAATGCACTGCTGTCTGGACCTCAGGAGAGAATGAAAACACGGAAGCACTTAAGAAGGCTGACTCCCTCAAATGGAAGGCTCCCTCGTCTTTCCTAATACAGTCAAGACAGGCCTGACTCGAACCTTGCCCAGTTTGTGATACAAGGTTCTTCTGCTCTATCTTCAAAGGACTCCAAACAGCAACGTATCTACAAAGAATTCTGGAAGTTCCCGGGTGACCAGGGCAGGTAACTGTTCATTAACAGCAGAGGCCATCTCTCTGGTGTTTGAGTTACTAAAATGACAGTGGGTTAAGAGGAGTGGAGTGATGGTGTGCTGTGTTTGCTCCTTATGATCAAATCAGTGGAAATCAGTTTCCGTCTATTCCCATCCATCAGCACAGCTCCATCCATCGTCTCAATGCAGCATGGTAGAGGAGCCGCCCTGCCTTCCTCCCCAGGACCACCATGACGACAGGCTGTGGAGCATCCAGCCTCAGAGGATGCCTTTATTTGGTCTAGGTTTTGTGTAGCCACAAGGGCTTGTCCTGCTATAAAGTAAACCGCAAAAGGCAAGATTAAACGGATCTTGCTTCCCAGCATTGCCGGCACACTGATGTTTAAAGTGCTGGGCTCGAGACCTGCCAAGGCGTCTCAAAAAAGCCATACATGGTATGGCTCTCCTCTCCCATCCCCACACAAAAGATGTTTTAGCAGACAGTAAACAGCAAGCTTTCTAAGTAAGCAGAGATGCTAGCAAAGACGTAAAGATGGAGGAGTTTTACCCTATGCAAGCAGAACTGTGCCCCAAATCTAATTTTAGCCTTTCCTCCCACAGGCGGACTTGGAAACAACCTTTCTTTCAAAGGAGGGTTAGTGGGTGGAAATCCGCGCTTTGCTTTTGATGGATCCTTGCCTGTTCTGGGGTTTCTCCTCGACCTCACACTGTCTCTCATATTTGCCGGTTAGATCGGACCTTCCTTCCCAAGCCACTCTGGAGTGTGTTCGCTGCTTCTCTGATCCCAGGAGTTGAAAAAGATCTTCATGATGGTGAAATGCTTCCTTGCATCCAATGCTACATTTTCTTGATAGTCATCATAGTCCCTGCATTTTGTAAAGGGGGGTTTTTAAGCCAATTATTTGAAACAGCAGGTCTCCCTCCACATAAGAAGGTTTGGGTTTTCTGCTCAGATGATAAAAGCTCCCAACATTACAATCCACTTTGGAATTATTTTGTTAGAAAGCCAGCCTCTGGTTAATGCAACTTACACCCACTGTTCTGGTCATTATTTCTGACCCAAGGTCTCCCCTACATCTTTCCAATTCTCACAAATGTTCTCCCCCAGGCTACAGAGTCTCAGATCTTTCAGCTCTCTGCCTCGCGGTTGTCAGCCACTTCAGCCATTTGGCCATACTCTGCTGCTCACACTCCAGCTGGCCTGTGCCCCTTTCAAATGGGGTCCAGAAACAGGGCTGTGGACCATGCGAGTGTGTCGCTTTACCACCGTGCAAACAGCCAGCTATTGGTTATTACTGTTCAGCCCTCATCTCCCCTGACTCCAAGGACAGGCTGCAGCTGTTCAGCGAGCACTAATTGGTGCTGATAAACTGTGGTGGCAGGAAAATACATGACAAATCTGCTCGGTGACGCATGTAAAAATGGGATTTTAGTAAATTTATTCATGTCAAACCCTGCTTTGGTAATTCAGATAGAGTGGGGGAGGGGGGTGTTGGGAGCTTCTTGGTCCTTGCTGCCCATGAGCTGGGAAAACTGACCTGATTTGCACTGGGGTGCAATGTTTTCAACCTCAAGTGTGGATGTTAAAATATCATGCATTTTGTTGGATGTCGGCACTGGTTCAGAACAAGGACTGGTTTCACTGGGGAGCAAGTTCTTTCCTAACTGTATATTCTAAGCACCTTGAAGGTGGGTTTTAAATGCCATTTGAGGGGTTTTCCCCCCCATACTTCTTAATGTTTTCATTTGAAGTAGACAAGTTGGTCAGATCAGAGGGACTCAAGTCATTAAAAAGGTCGTGGGTAGACAGTGTCAGCATTACCAAAATGCCAAAAAGGGGTGTCTTCTCTATAATGAGCCAAGAAATATTTTAAGAGCTAACACTGTTTACCGTAAGCAATAATATTTCTCAACATTGTATAATGTTAGAAAAGGACTGCTATCCATGTGTCACTGGTCAGCTAACTCCTTGGACAGAGTGACTCGGTGAACGAGTTCGGATGCACACACAACAGAGCAGCTGGTGGACAAGGGCTTCTGTGCTGCCAACGTGGGAGGCCTGATCCTGCTTCCCAGGTAGAATCAGAATGTTCTGGCCATCCTGAAGATGGATCCCCAGCCCGTCTGTGTTTCCTTTCCTGCAGCCACTTTTCCAAGCAGAATGCCATCAGTCACAAATTAGCTCAAACAGCCTCTCACTCTGAAACCAGAGGCCTGCATGAACCACTCGTGGAAGAACTCCCGCAAAGCTGTATGATATGAAGCAAGGATGCATACGGTGGGTTCAGACACATCACATCTCTACACACAACATGGTTAAACCAACACAGCAGAATCTGCCTGACAATAAAGTAGTTCATTGCGGTTTATGGTTTTATTAGTATTTATTTTTAGAAAAAAGAGAAATTTACAAGATGCAAAGTCTCATACAATATGTTATTGTTGGTTGCCAAACAGCAGCCCTGCCTTGTGACTCAGAGATGGAGACAACATGGACAGCAGGAATGTGCTGGAGACTTGGAGACTGATCACGGACACAGAGACTACACCACAGTAGACTTGAGGACGGATGACGCTGGGTCAGCCTGTTCCAACAGCAAGCCAAGCCATGATAAGAAGCAAGGAAACCATGGACCTCTCTCCACAGGGGAGGCATAGGTGTGCACCAACTGCGAGCATCCCCCATCCCATAACACCCACTACCCCATCAGACCACAGCATTACAGGAAATGGGATGGTCCTTTGGTGTTTTTCTGCAGGGGTATTCAGGTTCCCAGTGTCTTATTTCTGATTTTCTTTTCACATTTGAGTCCTGAATTCTTAAAGCAGTGTAGGGGCTTAGCATCTTGAATTTTTCAGGATCCGGTTCTGCCCAATGGTAATTTGCTAAAAGGAACAAAGAGAAGACAATGCTAAGACAAACTGCAAAACCTGCTTTCAAAACCTATCTCTAGGCCCAGAAGCATTAAGAATTAGCTGAGGGAATCACTTCAAACTCACACAAAGACACGGATTATAGTACCTCGCTTAACTATGAAAAATCTAGCAACTTGTGATATGTAAACCCAAATGCCTCTCACCAAAGTATCTCCACAATAACCTCAATATTTGAGCTCTAAAAGATACTAAATCAAATTACCAAACACAGTTCCTTGGTTAGTTTGGGGGGTTTTGTTTTATTTTGTTTTGTCTTCATTTTTTGAGATAGGATAACATCCTATAGCCCAGGCTGACCTAGAACTCACCATTTAGTCTGAGGCTGGCCCTGAGCTTACAGTAATTTTCCTACCTCTATCTCCTAAAATTACAGGTTTAAACTACCATGCCCAGATCTGAATATACTTCTAAATGGCCTTTGCATCAAAGAGAACTCTCAAGGAAAATTGGAGTGTATTTTGAAGTATATGAAAAAGAAAACACAATATACCAAAACAACTGTAATAGTCACCTTACGAGGAATTTCATAGCATTTAGCATTTATGCTGGGGGGGGGGGGGGGGACTGTCAAATCCATAATCTGAGTTTCTACCTTAAGAAAGAAAAATAATAAAAGCAGAATAATCCTGAAAACAAATTTAATCAAGAGAATAACAAAGAAAGACAGAAACCAATGAAATTTCAAATAGAAAATGACAGAAAAAATAAATAAAAATACCAATAAAACCAATATACCTAGCATTTGGGGTTTTTTATTTGACAACCTATGGCTTATGGGAGGAGCATTATCCCTGATGTAAGGTAATTCCAATGAAACTCTTTGATATGATATACACACACATACACACAAGTATGTGTATGTAATATATATATATATATGTATGTATGTATGTATGTATGAATAGTGTAAAATAATAGGTTTCTATATGGATTTTCAAACAAACCTAGCATTTTTACCCCTCCCTAACCCACTCCTCTGTCCTGCCTTCCCATCCAAGTACTAGGTATGGGATACTTTCCCTCAAGTCTGGGGCATACAAGAAACCATGAAACAATACAAACTATTGATTTAGTCACCCACCAGAATTCGATTATAATATACTGTTGCTGAAGACACCACACACTTTGGTCACAGGGCATGGAGAAAGCAAGCTGGCACTGACTAACAAGCTTCCTCCCAGAAGGCAAGCTTTCACAGTCCTGGAAGGTGTCCTGCAGACTGTTGGGGGTTCAAAGGAAAAGGCCACTAACCCACTCCCCACCGTGAACCCTGTGATCTACAATAACCACCAGTCTGGCAAAAAATATGCCCATGCTTGCAACACAGACAAGACTTCTACGGGAATAACCAGCTAGGCTCTGTTTTCTTAAGGCTCACTCCACAGGGTGGAACACATACCTGGGACTATGAATCTGTCCAACAAGTCCTAGTTCGTGAACTCATGAGCCCCAGAAATGAACCTACTACTATTATTTTGCTAAATGGACAAAGCATCAAACTGTTTTTAAAATTATATTTCTATACCCATAGATTAGTACAGGTCCCAGATCTTATCAGGGAAGTTTCTCTGTGGAATGATGCAGAAACAACTGGTCAAAGTGCAGAGACTGGGTGAACATGTAGTACTCAGCCACAGATGGGGCATCTATGTTATATCTTCTCTCCACAAGGCTCAAGGACCATTGTGGAAGAGAAGGCACAAAGACTGTAGGAGTCAGGCTGGGGAAGAGCAGAGGGAGACTGTCTTCTAGACATGACAGAACTACGGCACACAAGAGCTCACAGCATCTGTGGTTTCTGCAGAAGAGCAAGCCAGTCATCGTTACAGCACACAGGACGAGGCTGTGAGCCCCGCCCCTTATGGAAGAGCTACTGACACCTGGCTGCTTCTGGAGAGAGTCATTTTTCTTTAAGGGTTTGGCCCTTAGTAGGTTGGTCACACTTCAGTGGATGGCCCCAAACTCATGAGTATAAAGTAGCACAAATTGGACTCAGGGTTATTTTGAGAGAGGGGGGTGGAGAGAGAGAGAGAGAGAGAGAGAGAGAGAGAGAGGGAGGGAGGGAGGGAGGGAGGGAGGGAGGGAGGGAGGGAGGGAGAGAGAGAGAGAGACTGCAGCTGGGAGGAGTTGGGGAGAAGTTAGAGTTGACTAGAGTTAAAATACATTGTATGCATGAGTGAAATTTTCAAAGAACTAGTGAAAATATTATATTAAAAAATCTGACGGCAAAACCTCTTAGTCAGGGTTACTACTGCTGTAATAAAAGGTGCAGGACCGCTGCTTACCAGCTTTCTCAACCTCCAGCTTTCTTACAGAACCCAGACCCTCCTCCCACAGTAGACTGGGCTTGCCCATACCAATCACTAAGAAAACACTCTACAGGCTTGTCTGAAGCCTGGCCTTATGGAGACATTTTCTCAACTGAGGTTCCTACCTCTTAAATGACTCTAGACCCACAGTTTTCAACCTGGGGGATATGACCATCAGAAAACATATATTTCTGAGAGTCTTAGGAACAGAGAACTCACTCGGTAACAAAATAACAGTTATGAAGTAGCAGTCATGGTTGGGGGTTCCTAAGACCATTGGAAATACGTGTTCCCTGATGGTCATAACTCATAGGTTGAGAACCACTGTTCTAAGCTCTGTCAAAATGACAGAAAACTAAACAGCATATAAGTAATAGATAATAAAATAATCTGAAAGTAAATACATCAACAATGAGATGTCATTTCAGGGTGTTTGAACTGTAAATCAACTAAACAAAAAATTTAATTGGGTTAACCTTATTATATAAGAGGTGAAAGTGTGGAAGGATCAGTGCGGACTCTACAGACAAGAAAAAACTAAGCCAGTAAGGAGGCAGGTGTGATATCAGCACTTGGGAGGCTGAGGCAGGAGAAGAATGCATTTGTGAAGAGCCTGGGCTGTTTAGACTCTTGTCTGAAAGAAGTTGATTAAATTAAATATAAGTAAAATAAAATCTATATATCACAAATTGATGCTTACATAATATGTGGCATAAATTCTTTGAAAAACAGGTATAAATGCTTTTTAATACAATTGGGTTTGGAGAGCTGGGGACCTAAAGAAAGCAATAAAAGGAAGGAATAAACTGAGCACTTGTTCTTGGAATAATGTTTAATCCCACTCAAAAGATGGCTGTCTTTTGATATAAAATGTCCAAGTGAGCTTTAAATTGTAAGACAATAATGTGAATTACATGAGAAAAAAGTTTTATTTAGGTATGGAATTCTCAGCTAATCCTAAAGCAGCTGTGTTGGCTCACGCCCATAGCCCCAGCATGCAAGGCAGGAGAGAGCAAGCCAGGGGGATCTCCATGGGCATTCTAGAGGTTCTAGAGGCCAACCCTGGCCACATAGTGAGTTCTGAGCCGACCTGAGCTATACACTGTGACCCCATAAAAAACACAAACAAGTGTCTCGCATTTCCCTTTGTGATTTTGAGGCCACGATAAAACCCAGCTGACAAACTGCCAAGCTTCTCATCCAAACGTTCAACTAAATTCCAAAGCTCAACAGAGCACTTTCTGTTCCCTCACATCTAAAAGATCCTAACAGCAACCCTATGAGGTAACACCTACTCTGTGGGTGTGCTTTCTGGTATCTTCAATACTGACCATGACAGATGCCTCAAGGAGTTAACAGTTTGCTATGGAGGCCCCTGAGTGCATATAAGAAAAGCCGTCAACACCTGAGGCAGGTAGAAGAGCTGCCCCTGTGGTCATAAGAGCAAGAGAGCTGTCCCTGTCCCCTCCAACTGCAACTCTCAGGAAAGAGGCCGTGCCTTCTCCAGGGCAGCAAGAGAGGCAACACTATTCGAGGAGGTCTGGATAAGGCAGCCCCAAAGTTGTGAACATGGGAAAGCTGTCCCCATTTCTCATCTGTCCTGTAGCAGCATGGGTGGGGAAAGATGCCCCCATGAATGCCTGAGGCAAATGTGAGAGCTGGCCTTGTGGTCATAAATGCGGGAGGGAGGGCTGCCCTTGATCCCTACCAGCAGCAACACTCAGGCAAGCAGGCCCTGCACCTCACCTGGGCAACAATAGAGCCAACCCTGTTGGCGAAAGTGTGGCTGAGCCAGGCCCAAAGTAGTGAGTGGAGGAGACCTAGCCCCACCTCTCATCTGCCATACGAGGCAAGGACTGGGGGAAAATGCCCCTCACACCCCCCAGCACCTATTAATGCCTGAGGAAGATGGGAGAACTGGCCTTGAGGTCACAGAGCTGTCCCTGTCTCCAATCAGCTGCCACACTTGGGAGAGCACACCCTGCACCTCATTGGGAGACACAATTGAGCCAACCCTGCTGGTGGAGTTGTAGGTGAGCCACTTCAGTCCCAAAGCTATAAGCGAGGGAGAGCTGTCACCACTACTTGTCTATCATGCAGTGGTGTGGATAAGGGTGTGTCCTCCCTACCTCTCACCCCTTACTGTCTGCCACAGGTGAGAAAGTTGACACTCCCCCCTTACTAGCTGCAGCCCTCAGGAAAGCGGGCCCTGCTCCTCACCTAGAGAGCACAGTAGAGTTGCCCAGTGGTCAGAGGTGAGGGTGACCCAGCCCTAATGCTGCAAGCAAGGGAGAACTGTCCCCATTACTCATCTGACATATGGTAGCATGGGGAAGGAAAGATGCCCTTCCCCCCACCTCCCACCCATCAACAACCTGAGACAAGGGAGGAGCTGGCCATTGGATCAAAAGAGTAGGAGGGCTGTCCCTCTTCAGATGTAGCACTTGGGAGAATGGCTCCATACCTCAAAAGAGCTGGCCCTGAGAGCATAGGCATGGGAGAGCCAACCCTGAGTGCATGAAAGCAGGAGAATGGTCCCCACCCACTGTTCCTGGCTACAAGAGGTGAATCAGCCAGGGAAAGACTAGAGAGCTCACCCAGGTGGTGAGAATAGGGGAGAGTTGGTGGGTGGACCAACCCTGCAGCTGCCCAGGCCCAGGCCCAGGGTTATCCACCCCATCTATGATCTGCTGGAGCACACGAAGGAATCTGACCCACAGACCTAGAGCTGCAGGATCTCCACAACACAGGGCAACAACAGGATATCCAAGAAGAGTCCCAGTGAGGGCCCAGCATCAATAGTGTAGTAGAAATCACTCTTTGCCATGAACACTTGCAAGTAATAATACATGGACAAAGGGGTTTACTAAGTGACTTACTGTGTCACACTGCAGCTTCTATGATGAGACTGTTAAAATTCTCTCCTTTTTCTATTAAATTTGTTTTATTTTGGGACGGGTACAGGGGCGGAGGTCAGATGTGAAGGGATAGGGCAATGAATGGAACAAGATACATGCTGTAAAAGACACACAGAATAAAGAAAAAAAAGTGAAAAGAAAAGCTAGCTAGAAACACAGCTAATCTATGCTCTTTGGTTCTGTCTGGAAACATGACAAGAACTGACTTCTCCCCTCAGGCCTCACTCTAAGGCACACTCTAAGGCACCCCCTTTACAGCCCTGCACCCCTGAACAAATAGCGGAAAGTCCAGCAGGTGGAAACACACCATGCCATTCTCAGGACCTCACTGTTTCTGGGTTTTAATCAACAAAAGAAAGTAACCCACTTCTTTCTGCACAGTCCTGAAGGTGATGCCCCAAACGCAAGGACCGGAGTCTCTGAAGGTCTCTTCCTCAGCCACAACAACAAACGATAGTCTGAAACTCTCCCTTGCTGACCTCAGAGAAGCCCATCCTCCTGACACACACTGAAACTACACTTCTGTTTTTTGGAACTTAAGTTTTAAGATTCTGGTTAAATAAATTTTCCTTTCCTTTCTAGATTAACTTTAAGTACTCTATAATATTTTAAAATCTTGAAGATAATTTTATGATTCAAATGTATGACATACAGGTGGAAAATATAAAGTTTACTTTAGGAGAATAAATGACTTAAACATTCATGACACCCTTTCAGGAAAAATAAAGCAGCTGACACTGTGTACTGAGTAGTCCTGAGCTCTTGAAATGAGATGAAAAAGACACAGAATGATCTGCTTGGGAAAATGCTGCAAAGGAGTCAGGCCAGGGACAGCTGTATTGGAATGACAAGCTGGCAGGTTATTTTTTCTTTTCTTCTTTGAGCAATTTGGCATTTCTGAAATGTGCTAAGTGTAAATTCTTGTAATAAAATTTTATTTCAAAATAGGTTCTAAAGGAGAAAACTTATTTATGAATTCTGAGTCTCTACTAAAAGAAACATAGAACCAGAAGGAATCTTGGAGGGTGGAGTTCAAGAGTTCCCCAAGCTTTTGGATATGCTTTAAGGCAGAAGGACTCCACAAAGCATCTATCTTAAAGGACTAGGGGCTAAGTGTGCCTTCAGAACCAACCTTGCTACAACTGGAGGTCCCAATGGGCCCAATCATATGTCAACATTAATACTATGAGTGACATGCTCTCAACAAAGCCCAGAGTCTCTAGCAAGCAGCAAATACTGTCCCAGCTGTAAGTCTCTGCCACCACCATGGGACTGGCCAGTGGATGCTGCTCCATTTCTGACCTTTTTGTTAGAATATCCCATTCTGTTTTCCTTGACCCAGCTGTAGAAAAGCTTAGGAATTGGTTGCTAGGCATCACCGAGAGTGGCTGGAGATGGTGATGCTATACATTGGAAGACTATAACAGCCACCACAACCAGTAGCCATTCTGACTACCAGATTCCTCCAGCTGTGCCAGTGGCTCTCTTTCTGCTGCCTTCAAATACCAAGAAGTGAGAAACATTCTTGGTGAGACCAGTGCAGGAATGGAAGCTAGGAATCCTTTAACAGCCAGTTCAAAAGCCGAAATTCTCAGCCAGATGTGGTGGCTCAGATCTGTACTCCTAGTACTTGGGAGGCTGAGGATGGAGTTTGAAAACAGCCTGGGCTACATAGTAAGTTTCAGGCTATCTTGGATTAAAAAAATGATGCCCTCTTTAAAAAAAAAAAAAAAAGAACCACAAGATGTTCCTATTCGTTGACTTTTAGCTGACCAGTTTCCAGCTTCAGGCCATTTGTGTAACTACAAGATGCAAGATACAGGACACAACAGGTGTCCTCCAATTCATTGTTCCAAACAAAACCCAAGCTTATATTTATTTATGAATTTCATGTCTCAGTTGGGAATCTCATTGGCATCATTTACCTAGAAAGTAGGACTGTTCTTTGCAAAAACTCAGAGTTTCTGGGAAACCTGACATTACCAGTTAATACTGTTAGAGGTTCCAGTGAGCCCCTCCAATGAACTGCCAAGGGGTCTCAGGTCTTTCAAACAAAGAGTGGAAATTTGGCAAGGAGCGGTGGTGTGCTAGTACAATCTCAGCCCTTCTGAGACAGTCAGAGAATCATAAATTCAAGTCCAGACTGGGTGAGAGTTCAAGGCCAGCCTGATGTACATAGTAAGACCCTGTTTCAAAAAAGCCAAGGGCTAGGACCCAATACCTGACTTGTGGGTAGGATGGCAGATTAGAAGCTACCTCTCCTTGTGACCCACTTGAGATGAAATCTTCATTTAAGAAAGAACTGCCTATTGCAAAGAGAAAAAAGTGAAGAGGTCTGGAAATTCACAGAGGCAGTAAGAGAATGGCTAAGGGAGTTGGGCAGTGCCCCTCCCAAAGAGCCAAAACTGAACACTGCTCCTGATACACAGCTGTACAGTGGGGTGAGGGGAAATAGAGCCCTCATCTCAGAGCTAGTCTAGGGGCCCCAGGTAAAGAGACAGGCAACCCTACCCTCGAAACAAGCTCTCCCTACATATAGCAGTGGTTTGGTGACAGAGATTCCTCTCACTCATAGGTCAGGAATGAATAGGAGTTCATTTTGTCAGTCTACACGACTCGGGAAACAAAAAGGACTGGCCACCATCTTGCGGGGGGGGGGTGACCTGTTGTTTAAAACTGACCCATTCTGGGGGCCTGGGAACAGCAAGCAATGCACAAGTCAGGGAATCTCAATTTAACCAGACAGCCCCAGATGAAAGACAGTTCTGGGGGACATATGTGGATAGCAGGACCGGAGGACAGCAGGACAGCAGGACTGAGAAGCTGACAGCAGAGGCTTCTGAGACTCGGCTCACAACTCCACCACCTACAGATGGAATCAGGACTCATCAACTGAGAGCTGGACTTTGACAGCCATGAGCCTGAGGCCAGTAGGGGTGGTTCTCTCATTGAGAATGCTGACGTTCCAACAGTGCACCTGACGGCCACAGCTGCATCTGTCCAGCAGTGATGAATATTGGGAGAGCCTGAAGGAACTAAGCTAGGTCCTCTTCCTGTACAGATCTCCGTGCTGTGGGTGCTTCCCATGAATCCCAATGTGCTTGGGAGACTCCTGATCCTAGAACAGCTTAGGGGATACCATTTGAGAAATGGCAGAGGGAGAGAACCACAGACCACAAAGCTAAGTGTGGACAGCAGAAGCCCCCGGTACACAAAGGAAGCTGGCAGTAAAGCAGGTCCAGTGAACACTGGACACCTGTCGATACAAACTCAAGCCCAGCCTAGACCACAAGTGTGACTAACATCCCCATCCCATACTGTCAGAACGGAAGTCAGAGGAGTCAGACTCCCTGGAGGACAGCATTGAGCACAAGAGGGCAGGGATGGTTTCTCCTGCTCAGCATCTAGTTTCCGTGCTATGATGGCGTTGGTGTATTTCCAGATGCTCACATAATCCCTCCATTAAACCTCCATTAAGCTGAAGCTCTCAGTCTTTGGATCATAACCCCCTTTAGGGTCACATATCAGATATCCTACATATCAGATATTTACATTACAATTCACAACAGTAGCAAAGTTTCAGTTTTGAAGTAGCAATAAAATAATTTTATGGTTCGGGGTCACCACAACATGAGCAACTGTATTAAAGGGTCAGAATTAGGAAGATTGAGAAACACTGCTGTAAGGACTATGGAAGCTGGAAAGCTGATTGTCAGGCAAGTGTTTCTTGGATTGTCTTGAGGTAATAATCTTTCAAAGAATGGCTATGGGATCTTATCTTTTAATCTCGCATTAAGTTTACACAGTTCCTGGAAAAATATTTTGACAACAATTCTACAAGGTGACATAGTGGCTTCTTCACTTTCATACATTCCAGAACACTCCATAGAAACAAAGCAACACATAAAAGGTGAGCAAACATCTTAGCAACACTTCTCAATTTACTTGTTTCAAAGTGACGTGTGGTATCATCTTGTTCTTTGAATATTCTTTCAAATGATTTAATGCATTCCTCGATCAGCATGCAAAATCACCCAGATAAGAAGCCTAAAAAGACTCTCCTGAGCCCTCTGTTGGCACAGCCATTAGGCATCATGTTGTAGAGTTCTTGTTTGGACTTTTAAGAAACTCCCTTTGTCAGCAATTTGTGAGGGCCTTCTTCAAACTCTAAACTTGACTAGCAAGTCATGACAAAATGAGACTAGATGGATGCAATTTTGTCATGAGAAGTCACTTTTGTCCTTCCTTATCTTCTCTCTTTTTACTACTGCCAGCTCTTGGTCTTTGTTTACATCATGGTCTCCTCCACTGATAATTTTCCTTAGTAGAGAGCCTCCTCGCTAGGAACAGAAAAGTCGAACACTTCCTGAACTACGGGCAGCTCCATCCTTTCCTCTCCTTCCCCCTATCAGAAATCTATAATAATATATTAAAATATATTTTATATATAAAGATATATATTATATAATATATAAATGTACATATTAGATAATAAAACTGCCATTGAAGATGTTGACTATGTTGGTGGCTTCACCATGGATCATTTTCTTCAGGGACTCTGGTATGCTAAGCTCACTGTTTGTGTGTGTGTGTATGTATGTGTGTGTGTGTATACATTTGCACATGTGTGTGTGCTAAGCTGATTATATATGTGTGTATACACACAGACACACAAAGACACACACACACAAAGACACACACACACATCCTAAAGTCTAATTGGGAAATATTCCTTGTCTTTTAAGCATAAAATTGTTTTAGTTTATAAAAAAAGAAGAAAAACAAAAAAAAAGACCACAAAAAATGCCAAGGGTATTGTTGGGGGTGTCTCTCCAAAGTGGAGGGTCTTTTTTTTTTAGTGATATCCTAAAATAAAATATTTTGATATGAAATAAAAACAAATTTTCCTTAATAGCTTTAACTTTCTTCATTCCCCACAAGATTGGAACATCTTGAAAACATTAAGAATATCTTCTGGAGCTACAAAAATGTAGGAAATTCACTAAATAGAAGCTAGTAGAGGTGGAAGACGACAAATTTTTGAAAGGTGAAGTGCCCCAGAGCGATGCAGCGATTGGCCTCACTCCAAGCTCCTTTGACAACCACTTCCGTAGTCCTTCCAGCAGTTTGGGCACCCCACCTGTGCCAGACCAGTCCCCTCTCATCTCCAGGATCTGTGACTGAGCTATACTGTTCTCCCCAGGACCCTGAGCCCCACCTTAGACACCACATTGGGCTAGTCTGTGCCTTGTATATCCAACTTCCATGTTGGACTTGGGCCAGTGTCTGAAAGTACCCAGATTGTGCGTGTTTGCAGTTTGCTCCCTATGGCCAGAAGGAAAGACCAAGTATCATGTCAAATATTGCACAGTGGGCATAGCAATCAGTGCTGATGCTTCAAGTGTTGGCTTAATGTGGAGTATCTGCCTGCAACCTCTTGATGGAGCTACTGGATGCATGCTAGTGTCAGCCATATCCCAGCAGATGACCTTTTAACAGGTTTCTTTTTGTTAGAGCCACAGTCACATGACTTGGTGGGTCTTGTTCTGGTGAGAAATCTTCAGGATCAGTCCTGCCTGTAAATACCCTTTAACTAGATACTGCCTGCAGTGGTGTAATGGTTATTTCTGACAAGAAGTGTATTTGTGGTTTGGTTTCACCAGGGCAACACAAAGCATTGCAGAGGGGCAAAGAAGCCGGGAGGAAAGAGGATTCAGAGAAACAGGAAACGGCACTGGTACTGGAGAGTGGATCTGACCTGAACACAGGTGTGCCAGCTCGAACTGACCAAGCAGCTTGGGGGTCTGAACAGCAGTTTAATAACTTGTAGAGCATGGACTCAGCCTGAAGAGCTGCTCTCACCCTAAGCAGCAGGTCTGCTTGGTAGCAGGTGTGTGCGAGGACTTCAGAGCTGTCTGTTGCTGGGATCCTTAGATGTAAACTTTGTATTTGTGAAAATGGCCCTTTAAGTATATTTAATTTTTTTGCCACTTATACTTATTTAAAGGCAGCAATACTTTCTAGGTCACACCATTTTAATGAAATTCCTTTCATGTCATTGAGGGCTTTAATAAAGGTTTCTTCCCCACCATGGAAAAAAAAAGAATATCTTCTGGATTATAGTCACCCTCCAAAGTGAGCATGTGAGATAAACTGAGTCAAGTCCTAGAGTAACAGGTGGTCCTCCACTCCATCTTTCTGTATAGAAAACTTCAATCATATGCTGACCTCCTCTGTCAATTTCAGACTCGTGTAGGATGTTTTGAAGGAATTCAGAACTAGCAGTGATTCCTCCTGGTGACGTTTGTGTTCATGTGAGGCTGCATTCTTTGAGCAAGCCCATGGCTACTTCAACACTATCACCTGCAGGTCTTCCCAGGAGCAAAGTGAACACCTCTATGCATAGAATTTCATGTTATATCTTGCTTAATAAGATGTGCAACAAAATTTGAGGTATTCAGACAAATTCATTTATCATTTCTTTAATATCCTTTCTAAAAATTAAAAAATTAGTCTCAGGATTTATTCTCCAGTTTGTGAGCCTTCTGAGTTGGTAACTGCTACTAAAGTTGCATAAGCTTGAGTGACAAGTCAAGAAGCACGTTCTGCTTAGAAAACAGATCTGGACAACAGTCCTCGCCCTCAAACTGTGTTTTCTTGAAGAAGCTCTTGGATAATAAAACATCTTGGAGATGCTGAATTTTTTGGTGGCCTCACCATTGACCATCTCCCGTAGGGCCTCTCTGTTCCTCCCCTGGCATGCTAAGCTGATATTATCAGTACTCTGTTCCTGCATCATCCTGAGCTACGAGGGAGGAAGGGCCACTCCTCCAGGAAGAATGGTGAGAGGATCCAGTTCATCTTTCCTCCTTCTGTAGTAGGTTCGTCCCAGCTGGACCTGGGTCACTGCTGGTCCTGGGCTTCTTCTAGGAGAATGGGATTTCCAGGACCTCTTCTGATCAGGTATCTTTTTCCTGTTCTGTGTTTTTTTATGAGGGATTCCATGTTGTCAGCATAAGACAATCTTCTTGAACATTAGTCCAATCTATTGTAAGCAGAGTAATAGATCCTCAGGGAAACATTTCCTTTTTGCATATTTCCCTGTGTGCCATATCACTTTTCATGTTCTGATGCCAACTGAACCAATAAATCAGACTCCTCAAGTTGGACCAAGTAACAAGTACTCAGTGGTCTGTGTTCCTTGACAGTTTTCTCTTTCTGTCTCTAGGCATCATCTAACGCCCATTCCCTTGAGTGGTCTTTTCTAGCCTACTTTTAATAATCATTAGTTGAGTAGACTTAACTAGTAACATGAAAATTATAGTGACAATGGTAGTGACCACAGAATGAGGGGGACTACAAGAATAACACCAATGAGAAAAGGCAGCAGCAGAGCTATCGTGAGACAGCTGCGGTAGAGACAGCAAAAGCAATGTCACAGCAAAAGCTGTAACATCTATATTGTAGCAACAGAAATGGTGGAAACATCAAAACAAAAGGGTAGCTATGGCCCAGGAGTAGCAGCCATGACAGCAGCCATAGCAAAGACAAGCAGCTCAAAGGTTATAGAAAGCAGATATGACAATAACAGGAGAAACTAGAAATAAAGAGAATGTAAAAGAGTCCAACGAGCTGAGGCTGGAGAAGGGTAGAAAGCTGTGAAGATCCAAAGAAGACAAAATGATGAATTCCAAAGATCAACCAGGCCTGAGTTTCAGACATTCTACACCTACGAGCTGTATCAATAGCTGCTATTAGGGTCTAAGGAATCTTGACACCCGAGGTCCAAGAATCACAACACTAGCTACTTTGCCAACTTATTTTCTAATAAGCACAATAATAGCAATGGGAGTCTGTCATGGACAAATCCAACACACTACTAATAAAGTACTGTAAGTGAAAATGCACCCCAAATTGCTGTGGAGGTCCCAGAATTGGAGAGGTCATATAGAGAAACTAAGGCACCATGTAGCAGGAGTAGAGTTCCCTGAGCAGAGGCCATTAGTGAAGGTGCAGCCTCAGTTACAGTGCAGACTCCAGCATATTTGAGATGCTAGGACCATGAGCTGTCTACCATGGGATGGATGACAACAGCAGGTGTGAAATGAGCCTGTCTGAACACATGAGAAAATTGTATATGTTGTGGATGGCAGACCTTATAAAGGTGAGTACCCAAAGTCCTTTAGAGCCCAGAAGATCATGAGTGAGTTCTAGATGTCAGACACTAAGCTTGTTAAACTGTTAGAATTTTGTTTTGTTTAAATATAATTGTTGTATGTCCTGTTTTATTCCATTTTCGAGTAAAAATGCATTTCATATATTTTAAATGTTGTTTTTATTATTATTATTATTATTATTATTATTATTATTATTATTATTATTTGATGAGAGCCCACAATTAAGAAATTGAATATTTTAAAGAAACTTGGAACTTTTAAAGAAAGTGTTTGAATTTCTTTTTTCCGAGACAAGGCTTCTCTGTGTAACAGTCCTAGCTATCCTGAACTCTCTCTGTAAACCAGGCTGGCCTTGAACTCACAGAGATTTATTTACCTCTGCCTCCCAAGTGCTAGGATTAAAGGTGTGTGCCATCACAATTTTTTAAAGACTATGGAACTTGAAAAACATCCTTCATAAATATACAAAAAAGAAACTTCCAAAAACTGTATGGAATAAAATAACCAAAGCAATTCTAAGTAAAAAGAACAAAGCTGACGGTGTTATAATACCTGACCTCAAAATCTACAAAGTGATAGTACCCCAGACAACACTGTACATATATGCACATGCACATTAAATAAACCAAAGGAACAAAAAAAGAGAACCAAGAATTAAAAACATGCATTTATAAACACATTTCTTTGACAGTGAAGACATACATTGAAGAAAGGAAATCCTTTGATAAATGGTACTGGGCAAAGTAGACTGTCCATACACAGAAGAACTGAACTCCCAACTCTTATTATATACAAAAATCAACTCAATATGAATCAAAGACATAAATGTAAGTCCTAAAACTATAGAATTATGAGAAGAAAAACTTTAGAACATCATGGGGTAAACATTTGGATCAAAAAAAAAATGATAGATAAGATCACATCAAACTAAAAGCTTTATGTAGAGCAAAGCATTCAACAGAGTGAAGAGACAACCTAGAAAAGGGGGGGAAATATTTGTAAACTATAAGACAAGAAATGATTTTTAGAATATATAATAAATTCAAACAAACCACGTAAGAAAATAACACTGTGATCTTCAAATGGGCAAGCTACCTGAATAGATATTTTCCAAAAACCAACACATCTAAATATCTAATAAGCATATGAAAAACTCATCATAACCAACCATCAGAGAAATATAAATAAGAACCACAATGAGATGTCATTCTATCCCAGTTAGAATGACTGTTGTAAAAGAGAAAAATAACTAACGCTGGTGAGGATGTAGAGAAACAGGAAACCTGATATTCTTTTGATGGGAATGTAAATTAGAACATCCAGTATAGGAAATAATATAAAAGTTTCTCGGAAAACTAGAAATAAAATCATCATATGACCTAGCAATCCCACTACCAGGAATATATCTGCAAGAACTGTGATTAGTAGCCCAAAGGTACAGCTACATTCATGTTTATTAACACACTATTCACAATCGGCAGGAAATGAAAACAACTTAGGTGACTATCAACAGATAAATGGATTTTAAAAAAATGTATTTTACATACACAATAGAATATTTGACATCCATTCAAAAAAGAATGAAATGGTTTCATTTGCAACAACATGGATGGCAGCAACAGACATGTAAGAGAACTGAGTCGCATAAAAGAACGAATGTTGTATGTTCTCACTTACACGGAGAAGACAAAGGTGATCTCAGAGAGATAGAGGACAGACCTAACGAGAGCAGATCCTGGGAAGAGGGTTGGGGAGAGGACAAAAGGGACAGTGTCCACACCAGTCCCCGAGATGCCAGTGTGAAGAGCCTCACAGACCTGCCCCACTGCTCACATATGCAGTAAAGAGCTGACAGGCCACACAGTTCTCATAAGAGATAAAGTTCATGCTGCCGGGGCATCCAGAGACAGCCTGACTATGGTCAGGTAACAGGAGTTACATATTAACTAAGCCTGATTCCTTGAAGTACAGGACCACCCCCCTCCTCAGAAACATTGATGAGTAGATATGGCACTCTATGGAACTGAAGTTCCTTACTTCATGCCTTGCCTGTAGCATTAATAAATCTCTTGTGTGAATGATAATTCTACCAGGTGCTTTCCTCTAGAGCCCCTTTCCTGTCCCCTTCTTCTAAACTAGCAGTTGGGAAATGGGCACAGGGGTACAGTTGGATAGGAATACAGTAGGATGACTACAATCGATAACAAATAACAGAATGTTTCCTGATAGCTAGTGCAGAAGATTTTGAATGTTCTAAGCAACAACAAAACAGTATGTGTCTTTGGTGGCACATATACCAGAATATCTGATACATGTATACATACACCAAAAGGTCACACTACATACCAAAAACATTTACAACCCCTATAAGTCCTTTAAAATTAAAACTACATTTGAAAATAATTAAAAAAGAGAGAAATGAAACATTTAAATATTGAAAATACAAAAACTACCAGTTAGAATTCTAGACCAGCAAAATTATCCTTCAAAAATAAAAGAGAAAACTAAAGATTTCCTTAAATATGTGCTTCAAAAAATACAGAAAGCAATTCTTGAGACAGAAGGAACATGAAATAGTTTGAAAACCTGTGTTCACAGCATGAAAGGAAAAGCCATAATCAGAGAAACGAAGGCAAACAACCTCTTCCTAACCTTGATTCATCTTTAAAATAACCACTCAGGAAATGCTGAAACAGTGCACCAGTGACCATCCCATGTGTCAGCTGGGGCCATGGCAGAACATCACAGGAAGAAAACACTGGGAAGACAGTATTGTGCAGGTAACTTAGCATGATGCTGTTTAAAAGTGGAACCAGAGACATTTAAAATTGTAAACTCTAGAGCAAACGTGCACACAATAACACACACGCATACACACAGCACACACATATGCACAGACTACTCAACTACTCTGCTCATTAGGAAGAAGAACACTCCACCAAGAAGGTTACATCTCACTATTCCAACAAAGGTCAGCCTGGAAAAGCAAGCAGATGGCAAGTCCCAAAACATTCCCTTGTTTTGTTGACATTTGAGGATGAAGTGTGGAGTGCTGTTCAGGAGCTCTTCTCACACCCTAGGTACAGCAGTCAAGTAAATACTCAAACATAGTGAGAGGTGACCCCGAAGCAAAGAACAGTCTTCCAGCCCAGGCTGCCCTAACACCCGCCTGTTAACAGGAGAATAACTGAGTCACAGTCTCACTGTAAATCCTCTCATCCTGAGGAGCGAGGTGAGAAACCTGAAGAAATGAGACCAAACACAGAACAAACGTTAATTTTAGCATTTTTATGCCTGTTTGATGAAATAGAAAGGAATTTGCAATTTGACAAAAAAATGCCCCCGCCCTGGGAATATCCTCCCAACCACGAAGGGTATTTAATCATTTTCAAAGAAAAATAGAGCCAATGGTATGAGTTTCTCATTATATTTTCTCTGCCTTTCCCTTTTCCCTCTCAAGCCCTGAAAATTCAAAGCAGCTCCCCAGGCTCCATGGGTTCCCCAGGGCTCTTTCTCCTTTTAAAGAAAAGCAAAAGAAAACTGCAGCTCTCGTCTGGACTGGCTGCTCCGTGCAACAAAACAAACGCAAGGTCACCATCTGCTCTCTTCTTCAGCTCTCACCAGGATCTGAAATGTCTGAGGGTGATTTTGTGGCCTATTGAGACGACAAATTTCTTCAAAGTGACAACACAAAACCTAAATGTGCAATTGTTGTAGCACCTGTCCTTTAGTCTGGCCCCCTTCAAAGTCTTCAAATCCAGAAGCGTGGCTAAATTCTCAGAGAAGTGTACACTCCAGCCCCTTACTGGTTCTCAGCTGAATGGTGGCTCAGAGGCCGGCAGCATACTGGCTCAGAGGGACTCCCCTGCCAGGCTCTGTTGCAGCTCTCTCACCTGGATTACGACTGGAATATGAGAGTCTCCCCAAACAATAGGGGTTACTCCATTGCCCTTGGTTATCTTCAAGAATTTGAAGGTAAGATCCTATTGCTAAAGACATGACACACTTCAGACAGAAACCTGGAGGAATAGAGCTGGTACTGACCTGGAAACTGCCTTCCCAAAGACTAGTTCTCAAAGCATTGGAAGATCACACACACACACACACACACACACACACACACACACACACACACACACATACACACATGCGCATACACAAAGCCAAGGGGAAAAACAAAAGCAAGCACCAGTCCTACCCTGCAGGAAAGCCTATGACCCACAACAATGACTAAATCGGCAATGTACCCTGGGTGGTGCAATAGTGACATTTCATCTTGGGGGTAACCAGAAGCTGTCTAGCTGGACTTAAGGAGAGAATTCATTCCTGGTTCTGTAAACCTAGCCAACTACCTATGGCTGGAGAGATAGTTCACAAGAGAGAAGAATCTACTACAGCCACTTTCCTAAACCAATCCTAACTATATTCTAAATATGAAGTTCTAAATACTTACAATTCCTAACTATATTCAAAATACATATTCTTATACCCACAGGCAAGTGTAGCTCTCACCCCTCATCAAAGAAGTTTCTTTTGTAACAGATGGAGTCTACTACCAATATCCATGACTGATCAAAATCCAGAGAACAAGTGACTGTGGGCTATCTAACCCCAACTAATAGATCTCTAATGATGTGGGATTCCCCTCTATATGCTATGAATATGTTTTATCACCATGAGCTAATAAAGAAGCTGCTTTGGCTTATGGCAGGGTGGAATAGAGTTAGGTGGGGAAAACTAAAGTGAATGCATGGAGAAAAAAGGCAGAGTGAGGCAGATGCCAGGTAGCTGCCGAAGGAGAAAGACGCCAGAACCTTATGGGTAGGCCACATTAATTGTGGTGATACACAGATTAATAGAAATGGGTTAATTTAAGATGGAAGAGCTAGCTAGGAATATGCCTAAGCTATTGGTTAAACTGTTGTAATTAATCTAGTTTCTGAATGATTATTTGGGCCTGGGTAGTCAGGAAACTAAAGTCTAATCTCCATTTACACTCTAAGGCAACCCCTATACCTAAGACTCAGGGAAAATCAGGGACAAGGGAGAGGAAAGATTTTAAGAACCAAAAACCCTAAGATACTTGCTACTAGATAGTATCCCTAAACATGACACGTACATTTCACCATGAAATATCAACAATATGTTTGCCTAAACAATAGTTGTATAATGACAGTATCAGTTGACATACCAATGTGGACAAGAGAAATTTTGCATGTTCCAACCCCTAGATGAAGAGCTACGGGTGGCCAATGGATGCTAAAAGAGGAAGAATTAGTTTCCTCCAAGGATAACATAGGTTACCCAGTCCCAAATGACAATCCTGGACATGTACATGCAAGCCACACTAAATGGATTTGGTGACTTATGTATGTATATGTATGTAACAGTAATAACTAAAGATGAGACTGTGAGTTTAGGAAAGAGGAGACACTGGAGTTGGAGATAGGAAGAGGGTGAGACCGACAGAGACACACTGCTCACATAGAAAGATTTCCAAAAATTTTTTTATAATTATTTTGAGGCCAAATCCAAAGCAAAAATAGGCTGTCAGATTGTTCTGTTTTATGATAATTTAAAAAGTAACAAAATTCTTGTCAGATGGTGGTGGTGCATGCCTTTAATCCCAGCACTCAGGAGGCAGAAGCAGGTGGATCCCTGAGTTTGAGGCCAGCCTGGTCTATAAGAGCTAGTTCCAGGACAGGCTTCAAAGCTACAGTGAAGTCCTGTCTCAAAAAACAAAAACAAACAAACAAAAGTAACCAAATTTTTTATACCTCAAAAGTAAAACCAAGATTTTCTGATACAGTTAAAGTAAAACTCAAGACATTGCATTTGTAAAATATGCTGATATGTCAATAATATAAAGCAGAGTAATCAGTTAGCTGGCATTATAATTGTTCAAGATGTTTGAAAGCATAAAACATATTCTAATGTATGGACAGGCATGTATATACATTTGCGTGCACAGGCATGTGTCTACACATTGGTGTGTACAGCATGTGTATACATGTTTGTGTGCACAAGCATGTATCTAGACATTTCTGTGCATAGCATGTATATATGTGTGTGTGTTTATGTGCATAGCATGTGTATAGTCATGTATGCACAGCATGTGTATTTATATATGTTTGTGTTCACAGCATGTGTAAAGATGTGTGCACAAGCATGTATATATATGTTTGTGTGAGCAGCATGTGCATAGACATGTGCTTACAGCATGTGTATTTAGATTGATAATCTGGGTTTGGTTCTTTAAGATGAGTGCTAATGTTTTTATCCCTCTCTCATCATTTTTGCATGGTAGCTTAAACATTTAATTTGCATTAAACTTGTAGCTGAAGTCCTAATTCTCCAGAAAAAGACTATAGTTTATAGTCTAACAATAGTCAAGAGAAAAAGGCAGTGTCCACAAGTGTCAAGAGAATGTGGGAGGCTGCCCAGTCCTGGGATCCGTGGCTGGAGGCCCAGTCTAGTCTCCACTTCTGAACCAAGTGAAGGGCTTCCCCAGCACAATGAGCCTGACAGACTGGGTCCCTCTGACCTTTGCTGGTGGGTACAGAAGAGTCCATCTTTTCAATGCTTCTGTGGGACCTAAAGAACTATGCACAGATGCTGGGGTTTAAGCCAGTGTCTCCTTCCTGCACAGACCGCTGCATGCATTCTGACACCATCACTCCACCTGTCCTTGATCTACATCAGCTGCAGGAAGTGGACTTGTTTTAAGGGAAGAAACACCAAGGAGGCAGAAATCGCATAAAGACCAAGAAAGCCACCAGCAGGATGAGAGGAAGTCCTGGATGAGACCCAGCACCGTGTTAGTACCTGCTTCTAACAGGCATGACAGACCTGAGGCCTAACCATGCCTTCTGTTTTGTTTGTTTGAGATTATAATACAATTACATTCTCCCTTCCCTTTCCTTCCTCCAAACCTTCTCATATACCCCTCCCCTTTCTCCTTCAGATTCATGGCCTATTTTTTTTCACTATTTCTTTGGATTTCTGCAGGTCCTCCAAACTGGCCTATCTACTCCGTCTCACTCCAGAGCTGGAGGATGTTTTCATGTTTGCCTGTCTATGTCACTTGCATACTAAAACTTTTCAGAGATTTATCATTACCCCAGGATGAAGTCCATATTCTTGGGAGTTATAAACCACATCCTGAATGATACACCCCCGCCCCAGCAAAAAGCTCTATGCCCTCCCACTGGTACCCAACCCTTCAATTAATCTTCACTTCCTCTTTTCCAAAGCTATTTGTCTTTGTTATTTTCATTTTTTCCAATGAAATAATGCTGGCACCTTGCTATAGAATGGATCTGAAGCATCCTCCACAGACTTACAAAGTCAAGGCTTGCTCTGTCTATACTGTGGTACTACCAGGAGGCAGTGAAAATTTTCGGACATGGGGCCTGGGAAGACGTCTTCAGGTTATTTCAGGAATGCTCCTAAAGAAGACCATGGATCTCAGCCTTCTCTTCCTCCCCTCTCTCCTCTTTGTGCTTCCTGGCTATATGCACCCACCATGGTATTTTGGCTTTTCCAAATGATCAAAAAGCAATAGGGTCACTAAATCACTGGCTGAAACCTCCAAAACTGTGAGCCAAAATAAGTCTTTTCAAAAGCAGATGTTTTTGTTAGTTATAGCTGTTGTAATCTACTGGCCTGGCCTGTTACCTGGGTACCCTGTCCCTTTAATAGACACACACTACCAATCTACCCCTTTCCCAGTGGAGGCAAGCAAATCTCCTGCCTCCTCCAGCCTGCGCTCTCTCTCTCTCTCTCTCTCTCTCTCTCTCTCTCTCTCTCTCTCTCTCTCTCTCTCTCTCTCTCTGTGTGTGTGTGTGTGTGTGTGTGTGTGTGTGTGTGTGTTCATCCTGCTCTGAAGAGGTAGCTACTGCCTATTCCTCCCCAGTTCTCCACCCCCTGCATCTCTCTATCTCTATTTACCTCTTTCCTCCATAATCCCCTTACCTACTAAATAAACCCTATACCCAAGCTCTCTCTACATTGCATATCTTTGTCCTCTGCTCTGCCAATACTGTGCCAGGTCCAAGAGACACTGGACAGTACCATACCACAAATCCTTGACAGGAGTAAAGCAACCAGCTACCCCAGGATGTTACCAGCACCCACCTTTCTCAGGCCCCCCAAGAAAGACTTTGGTGCCCACAAATAAGCAGGAAGCAGTCTTGAGAAACCACCATCCCAATCCCCTCAACCTACCATATCTAATTCCCCACCATTTTATTATAAGACAAAGGCAGGAATGTTGTTATCTGCTGGCCTGGCCTGTCACCTGGGTACCCTGTCCCTTTAAGAGACAAACTCCACTCACTCCCAGCCTCTCCTGCTTTGGCCAAGGCAAGCAGACCTCGTGCCCTCTCTCCATCCTCTCTCTCTTTCTCTGTCCCTCTCTCTTCTGAAGAGATAACTACTGCCTCCCCCTTGCCCATCTCTTCTCTCTCTCTCCTCTTTCTCTGTCCTCCATTCTCTCTCTCCCCTTCTCCCCACCCCCTCCAGAGCCCCTTACTCTTCTACTATTCCCAACACCCACTAACTACGCTCTACACCCAAGCTCTCTCTGCATGGCACATCTGTCTGTCTCCCATGCGGCCTCAGGTGACCTGCTGCCACCCCTTGGGGGACTGACCTCGGGTCACCCGCATTTATAAATGAAAATAGTGAGTATGAAAACAGTCTAGTCTACATAGCTGAGTTTGAAGTCAATCAAAACTACATAGCAGAATGCTCTCTTGACAGACAAATAAATGGCAGTGTCATGCAGTGTAAAAGGACGCTGGTAAACACAAGCAGGCAATGGTGAAGGAGACTCCTGCAGAGGACACTGCAGCACTGGGCCTGCTGAGAGTGAGAGCAGCCATGGCAGACAGGGCGGTGGAGTTAGACAGATGCCAGTCAAGCCCAGGCAGTGTGGCTGGCACAGACAATGCAGGAGGGCACACTCACTAGGTGCACCCTGCAGCCTACATATCGTCTCCTGTACACATTTTGATGACAACACAATCTTACCGTAGCGACCTTTACCATGCAGGAAGGTGACACACTCATGGATGTCAGGACTGAAGAAGATTCAAGAGGAACGCTACCTTAGCAGCCATCTCACCTTGATTCATTTCTGTTCCCCTACAACATGGGGGACAGAGCTGTACAGGTGGAAAACCTCCTACCTGAGCTCCCGCTTCTGCATCTATGGCTCCCGCTCTGAAGACACATCGCCCTCTGCCCCGCTGCTGGCGCTGCGATCCTCTTTCCGGGGTGCGTTTCGTTCTTTGCTTGACTCAGAAGGCCCCTTGGCTCTGGTCTTTTCTTTTCTCTGCTGCTGCTTCTCCAGCTTTGACAGCTGATTAAGAAAGAAAATATTTTGAAGCAGTGAAGATATGACTAGGTAGCCAATGCTTGAGAGCTTCCCACATGGAAGCCACAGAGAAAGCTTCTTCCTGGTTCCTGATTTTTCATAGTTGCTCAGAGATTCAACAATGAACAACACTGATCAAACAACACCTGAATCCTTAACACAGATTCTCTGCCCACCACCTGTAATGCCATTCTGACCACTCATCACCCAGCATGTGGGATGTGAAGATAGCCATGCACCAAGCTTCTTACACCAGCTCAGAAGAAAGTCTTAAATGACAAAGGCCTTTTTTAACTTGTTACCATTTTCTTTGATGGCCTTGTAGCTTTTCTCACCATTGTCTCCCCTCTATTTTTTAAAGAGTGTTCAAAGCATTCCAGTATTTGCTGAAGGTAACAGAGAAGACTGTGAAATAAAATACAGTGTCTTGGTTACATTCCTGAGCCTAAAGCCTGACTCACCCAAGACACGTGCTCCTACTATGCTAATGGTAGTCACAGACAAGCCACCAGCCACTGGAGCATCCTCCAACTTTCCAGGGGCGGGGGGTGGCACACATGCTCTGATGTGACCTGGACTCATTTCTTCCCTTGATATCTCCCCAAGAGTTTCAAAGTAACCACAGACTAGACAGTCAGAAGAAACTTAGGTCATCTCACACTGAGCAACAGTACAGCCACTCCAAAAAAGGCTTGCTGAGAATACTAGCCAAGTTTTGGTTCATGAGATTTTCTTGGACCAAGAAAGGCATTTGTACCAAACCCTGAGAGACAGCAACACCCAGCTCCATCTGCTTCCCAGACCAAGTCTGCAGGCATTTTCTCCATCACAGGGAAAGAAATTCAGCGAAGGGCTAGCCTCTCCCAGCTGGCCTCTGCCCACTCCACACAGCCTGCCAGAGAGCACTGTTTCTATTATACACAGATTAGAATGCAACCTTTTATTAATGAACAATCAGTAGCCTTCAATCTGGTCTAAGAAACCAAATTTATTAACGACTGGCTTACAGTATTATCTTTCCCAATTTCCATTAACCTGAAAAGTTATAGCAAATAACCAGGTTGGTTGATATGCTAATTAGATTTTATGCTGAACTGCACCATCGACCCAGAAACTTTCTTCCCAGGTAACTCTCCTTACAAGATTCCACCCTGAAGGATTGTAAGAGCCAGAGGTGGTGGATAACTACAAGGCAATGGTGTCTTCCAGGCACAACAGGGCAGGTGGACATAGACTAAGTGATTGTGTCAGCATGCACAAGACCTGTGTCAGCCCAGGTCCAAGTCCCAGCATGGAACAATGGGAGGGGAACAGGAAGTCTCACCCCTTGCTGAGGAGCTATTGGCCATTGAGCGCTTCCAGGAGAGGAATGGTCTGTTTTCTTTAAAGGTGCGAGCCTTAATGGCCAATCACTCTCCAAGGCAGACCCCACAGCCAAGAGTATTTGCAGAGACAAAATTAGATAAATCAATGGTTTGCTTTGGTTTTGGTTGGGTGTTTTTTGTTGTTGTTCTTGTTTTGTTTTGTTTTTGTTTGTTTGTTTGTCTGTTGAGATAGGGTTTCTCTGTGTAGCCCTGGCCATTCTGGAACTCACTTTGTAAACTAGGCTGGCCTCAAACTCAGAGAATCACCTGCCTCTGCCTCCCAAGCACATGTGTACCACCACCCAGCCAAACAATCATTGAGAGAGAGGGGGAGGGAGGGAAGGAGGGAGCGAGAGAGAGAGAGAAGCACAAAGTTGGGTGAGCGAGAAGATGAAGTGGATCTGGGAGGATTTGGGGAAGAGAATGGACATAATCAAAATACACTGTATGAAATCCTCAAAAAAGAGTAAAAATATTATTTTTTAAAAGATTCAACCCAAGCACATAGGGAGGCTCATAAAAATGTGTAGTGTTGTATTAGCAAAAAACCTAGAAACCATGGAAATATCCATTAATAGGATGGATAAAAATAACATGCTAAACTAACAAGAAGTAATACTGTAGGACAGGCAAATCTGCAATTATAAAAACAGAAGAATCTTTAAAATTATCTTGTGCAAAAACAAAGTTTCAGAGACAGAACTACACACCATGACGTGCTCATGCACTACACACTGTGATGAGCTCACAGACTACACAACATGACAAGCTCATGCATTACACACCTGAGTAGTTTACACACTGCACATTGTGAAGAGATCATGCACTGCACACCGTGATGAGCTCACAGACTACACACTGTAATGAGCTCACACACTGCACACCGTGATGAGCTCACAGACTACACACTGTAATGAGCTCCCACACTGCACATGGTGATGAGCTCACACACTACACACTGTAATGAATTTACCCACTACACTCTGTGGTAAGTTCACGTAAATGGGTGGCAAGGCAGACACTAGCTCTAGTGTACTAGAGAAGAAAGGGGGAAATGTGGTAGAATGAATAGACACAGGCTTCGACTATAACTGTCAACTTTCACTTCTTTAAGAACAAAACCAGACCTAGAGTTTGGCTTCTGACTAGGGCCAGGCATGAGCTGTTTATGCAGGACAGTTGGACCACAGATGGAAGAGTGTACATCAGCCCAGAGCTTCCTTCATGGACAGCCACCCAGTGAAGGGTAACACCTACTACACTGTGTTCTAGGGGTATGGCTGACCTCATGCTGCCCAACACTCATTGTCTGACCATGGCCTGGTAACAAAGAGCATGTGTCCATGTCCTTTAAATAGGAATGGTCAGAAGAAAAGGTGACAACATTTCAGTGTTTTAAATCCAGGAAATGGCAACCAGAATGGCCTCGTTTTCGTTACAGCATTATTTTCCACGAGCAAATATTCCCTTTATCTATCCGACCGCAGATGAGAAAGGACTGTTGTTACACTCACGCTCTCATCTCTCCCTCCTGCTGAAACCTCTTTCTTTTTTGACACCATGAGGTCAGGCATGGGTCCCTCTGTCTTATTTTTAAAAAAAATCTTAACTTGTAAATATGCCTCGTTCTGCAGAAATACATACTAAAAATGGTTAAGATGGCAATCTTCATGTGTGTTTTGCTAAAATTTTACAATAATTGCAGGGGCTGGAGAAATGGCTCAGTGATTAAGAGCACTTATTGATCTTGTAAAGGACCCTGTTCTGTTCCCAGAACCCACAAGGAAGCTCCTGTTCCAGGGGTCACAAACCTCTTCTGGCCTCTGTGGGTACCAGGCATACAGAGATACATCCAGGCAAAACACCCATACCCATAAAATAATGTTTAATTAAAAATAATTTTGGTATGCTGGGCAACAGTGGTGTATACCTTTAATCCCAGCACTTTGGAGTCAGAAGAGCACAGATCTCTGAGTTCGAGGCCAGGCTGGTCTACAGAGTGAGTTCCATGACAGCCAGGGCAACACAAAGAAACTTTGTCAAAAAAACAAATAGCAATAATGACAATAATAATAATATTTTGGTAAACATAAGTTGACAATACATATTGAATTCCCAATTTCTTTTTATTTTCTGTATTTCTGGTTCATAAAACCTGAAACTCTGGAAGTCAGGGTTCTACAGTACATACACTATGTTAAGCTGCTTTTTGGTGTATTATACTCCTGTATACAATATGTGTAGGTAGATATCCACATAAATGGATGATCACAGATGTGATCTAAGACAGGTACTGAAAATATGATATTTGTTTCAGATAACAAGAAGCCCTCTAAGTTTTGTTTCTCCTTTTTAGAGGTAGCATACAGGAAACGTGAATATGACAAGTGCCAAGAATGAATACTGCAGTGCCCGCTGTAGAGTCAGCTCCCACATGCCTTTTGCTTCCTCCTCTGCTGCCCTGGATAACAGGTCCTAAGAGAGAGCCAGGATCCCAGGGAACCGGGGCTGCTCAGGGGCATCACAGCACCAAGCAGCACCCATCGGATGTGGCTCTGACACAAAGGCCTTGTCCCACAGCGCACAAATGTAGAGATGCAGATCTGAACTTCACCCTAACCCTGTCCCCCCTACCATGAGCCAAGCTTTTAAATCACATGTGATAATTCTTTAAGCAATAGGCAGTCATGTTTCTGCCAACCATGCAATGCTGATTCTCTTACATTACTTATCTTAAAATAACCCAATCCCACATGGCTCCAGGCCACCAAATAAAGTTCTCTGTGAGAACACTGTGAACCAAATTAATAAATTGAAGCCTTTTCTCGGAAAACTGGGT
Organism: Arvicola amphibius; assembly: GCF_903992535.2. Lineage (NCBI taxonomy): Eukaryota > Metazoa > Chordata > Mammalia > Rodentia > Cricetidae > Arvicola > Arvicola amphibius. Next base: position 31,993,516 of record NC_052051.1, read on the forward strand.
CCAATGCATCCAGGAGGTGGAATTCATGTCTCAGGGTAAAGAAGCAGATGGGCTATTTTCCTTTCCTTTTCTTTCTTCCCTCTCTTTCCTTCCCCTTTCTTTTCCTCCCTTTCTTCTTTCAAGCAGATGGATCTTCCCACTTCTTGTTTCCTCTTCACCACCTACCCCTCCCTTCCCTTTCCTCCTCGGAACTAATGAGAAGAAAGAAAGAGAAAGGAAAACATGGTACTGTGCACAGGCTCATATAGAAAGACAGGAGATCCGTGTCAAAGGGAAAGCGAAGCGCTGTGGTCTGTGAGCACAGTACCCATGAGTGCTGATACCAAGTGCTTCTGGAGCTTCTCTCCTCTCTGCTTGTTTAGTCACTGATGAGCAAGCTCACACTGTGAAGTAGGCCTTGTCCCAAGGACTGACCTTAGCATCTTAGAGACAAACCCAACCTTCCAAAGGCAGCTCTGGACTAAAGAGCCCCCAGGGAATCTAAATGAAGAGCTTTCTTTCTCATTAACATCCACAAGCTCTGATAGTGTTCTCTGAGAACATCTGAGCACAGGCTTTACCTGCTCTGCAGCCAAGCCTGCAAACTGAAGCACCCTGAGAGATCGCACAGCTGCATAGGGACACAGAGTTCAATAGAAAGAACATGGTGGAGACTGGGCTATCTCACCAGAGGGCAAGCCCTACCAAGGGTGTTCACATTTTTATACATAGTCTGAAAAATGTGAACTATGCTAATATCACCTGCTAGGACTCTGCTTTGCTCTTTTACCATATGATTTTCTAACTCTTCAGATGCCAAAACAATTTGTCACCATCATCACTGTGAACAATCCATGGAGAAGCCACTGTTAGCACCATAGTCGGTCCCCTCCCAGTCGCCCGCCCCCTGCACATGCTAATTCCTGCTTCAAGGGGAATGGCATCTGACCTAAGGGCATGTGGCATGTGGTCTGCAGGAGCTGCAGGGGTAGCAAAGAAGTGATTCCCTCACTGATAACACACAGAAGTGATGTGACACCATCTTCCTTCTTTCCTGCCCCTGGCTGCATGGGAACCCTGGCCCCATGCTACTCACTGTAGAGCTGGAGGAAAGGAAGGGCTCCTGGGGGGCACAGAAGCCTCTGGTGAGCTGAGCATGCTCCCCTGTTAGGACAGAAATTATGCTGCTTACGGTTAAAAACCAGTGTGGTTGGGGAGTGCAGCTGAGAGCAAACCAGCAAAGTGATGGGTTTTCTTTCAGTTTGGCAGTATGTGAAATTCTGAGGCTTCTAGAACAGTAGTCTCAGCCTTCCTAATGCTGAGACCCTTTAATACAGTTTCTCATGCTGTGGTGACCCCCAAGTACAAAATTATTTTTTTGTTACTTCATAACTGTAGTTTTGCTACTGTTATGAACTGTAATACAAATATCTGACATGCAGGGTATCTGACCTACAGGTTGAGAACTATTGTTCTAGAGAGCAGAGGGGAGAGTGGCACAAAGATAGGGCACCCAGACAGAGGGTTAGCCAGGGTGCCCTGTTCATTGCCACCTTCTCTCCAGGGAACCACACAACCCCTCTCCCTCAGCATATTAACATCATTTAACAGATATTTCCTGAACACAAGCTATATTTTGTCTCTAGTCACAACAGAGAGTAGCACATCACTGCACCTTTGGGGCTTACTGTTTCCCAGAAAAATGGTTGACAACCCCTTATTTGCCAGAACCAGTCTCTGTTCTAAAGACTTGATATGTATGTATAATGGAGTCATCATAAGCCCACCCAGAACTTTCCCATTTGCCTAGAACATGTGGCTGGCTCACTGCCAGGCCTACAATGGTAAAGAGAAGGCAATGCAGAGTCTGAGCGGAAAATGACACGCAGGAAGACAGAAGCCAAAGAAGTGGAGCATCACACCAGGAAAGGCAGAGGCCCAGGTCCAGGGGTAGTGAAGCAAGCCAGCAAAGGGGATGAGTGAGGGGTGAGTTGGGCTGCGGTGGCCCTCAGACAGAAACTAGAGCATCTTCTAGGGGAGGAGCATGTCAAAACTCTGCAGGTGGACTCATCCCAGAGCCCTTGAACAGAGCAGATAGGAGAGTGGCCCAGTGAATAGGGCACCAAGACTTAGTGGTAGTCAGGGTGCCCTATTCATCAGAACAATGGTAGGGACGTGGACATTGCTCTGTGGCACGTAAAAAAATTGCCAGATAGACTTTCTGAAATAGGAATGAACAGGTAAATGTTGTTTGCAAGAGCAGACCAGGAAAGGCCTTGGAGGGAAAGAAGGTCCAGGTTCCCAGTTCTTAGCAGCATGGTCACACAGGTGCCATGACGAGCAAAAGAGGAACTCAGCCAGCTGCAGACATGAGTGGCCCTGTACGGATGAGGGGCCTGTGCCTTCAGGGTTGGTGTATCTGTCGCTAATGATGGTAACAGTTCACTGGCAAGAGGAAAACATCTGCTTCACCATAAATGACCCAGGGCACCAAATAAACAGGGAATCATTATCATTACCCTGTTCTTTCACACACGCACGCCATTACACAGGGCATCTTTTCTCTCTTCATGTTGAGGACACAGAGTGCCATAGTGACAGAAACTATGACATGAAAGGTAGCTCCTGTGACACTAATGATGAGGGATGCCTCCATTATTAACCAGAGGATTTGAGTCCTAGTCCTTCATGCTCAGTCAGACCCTGTAATCTTCAAGATTCCAGTATCTCTAGGAAATCAGGCACAGTCTAATGACCTGCAGTTAGCTACACCAAACGAGGTTGGAAGGGTTCAAGTGGAGGCAGCAGGAAGGGTTGGGTGTGGTGTCCCCTACCCCACTTGCCTCCCTGGGGACACCCCAACCTACCAGACTAAAGCACTATACTGAACTTTTCAGCGATTCCCAAGAACTGGCTTCTTTGTGGCTTATTTCAGAACAAATGAGGTACTCTTTAACGCTTGATGGAAGGATCACAGCCGGAGTGAGCTGGCAAGGGCACCTGACACTCACTTTCAACATGATTAGGGACGACATCAACAGTGGAAACTCACCGAGGCCACAGATGAGCTACAGCACGTTTTTGTGAGAAGTCCCACAAAACCCAAGTCTGCGCATATCCTTTCTCTTACTGGAATCCGTAACTTAGAAAAAAGAGAGCCTCTATCCTCAAAGGCCCAATGCACATACAGTGAAAATTCTCCTTCAGTTCCCTAAACTCCATCTTCACACTGCGGAAACAAATGAGCCCTTAGATCCTGACAGCCAACTGTTCCCCTTTGGGATTCTGAGAACTCAAGAGCAGACCTTATTACTCCCAGATTGTTTCTGAGCACAATGAGGTCAGTGAAGAGAGCGCTTGCCCAAAGCCAAGTACAGGCTGGGCAGGCTGGGCAGGCGCCAGGTCTCAGGACTGCTTGCCAAGCCTCCAGTTGACCTGACTGCTCTTTGGAGCAAATGCTCACCTATGCTGGGATTTCCTGAGAGTGCTGGGGCCCAGGGCAGCAAATCCCATTCCCATCCTTCTAGGCTAATGTGAGGTACGGTCCTGTCTTGGAAGTTATTTTAATGCCAGTTATTTCCTGCCAGACTGTTCTGTCCCGCATATGAGAAAAATCTAATTAGAGAAGGAAGAAAATAACAAAAGAAAAACTTAAGCCCATGAAGTCAGTTCTGCGGTTTTTATAGACCCTAGTGTAGATGGGATAGTTCTGCTCCAACCAACCCCTTACAAAGATTCCAAGAACATCTTATTGTACAAATCATACAGCTCAAATGTGCCCACCCCAACATGCACACAAGGCATTACTCCTCTGAGTTGCTAGCTCATACCTGTGACTCAGCTGACGTCACAGGACACTGGAAGAAAGGACATGCCCAACCAGGTCTCCTGAGACAGGTATGCATTCGAGACAAAAGGACAAAATGCCTAACACAAGCACCCTATTAACTCAGCTCAGTGCTTCAGAATTTTATTTCCACAATGCCATCTTTCCTAAGTGTCCATGAATGAAGAATGCCAGTGAACCATGGCCTTTTCAAGTCGTCTCAGCTACACATGACCCTTCTCTCACCCTAGAGATAAGCAGATGCTGTCCTTGTTTGTTTTATTGAATACTTGACTATTCCAAGGCAACAAAGAAGTAAAGCACATTGGAGAGCAGATAAAAGTTAGATCATAAGCTTTGTTGTCTACATCATTAGACTTCACTCTGCTTCAGTTTGCCATGTTAGATCACAGAAACTTCTGGAAGATACCTTTCTTGATCATGGTTATCTCCCCTGCCAGATAAATGTGGGCAGTGCCTTTCTACCAGTGCCATGCAGGTGCAGTAAGACCCAAACAATGCTGGAATAGCACCAGGAGAACCCACTGTCCTCTGAGGTGGTGCACAACGTCCTCAGGAGTAGACTACAGGGGGATGGCAGGGTCCTCAATCAAGAGCTATTGGCAACTGATAACTGCCAGAGGAGGACAAATCATGATTTGTGGAGAAGGACCCTGGTGTGTTTCCAGTGCTCAGTGGATGGCACCACATACACACGGGTAGCACTATGCGTTATAAAGGAAAAGAAAAGGGCAGCAAGAGCCATGACATGAAGTTAGGGGAGCGGTGTTAGGGAAAATAAGGAAACTAGAAGGCAAAATGCTGAATAGGGGTGTATATGACCATATTTCAGTGTATACATGCATAAAATTCTCAAATAATAAAAAATAAAAAGACACCTGCATTCAAACTCCGGGGAAGGAATGCTCACCGGCTAGCCCAATGGCTACAGGTCAACTGCACACACATTCATTTCTGCCTTCGGAACTGAGGCATCTCTTGAACTGCAGGGAAGCCTGTGGGTCCAAAACCTTTCTCTTTCCCCTTCTTATCCCTCTACTCAAGGCCCAGGTGACAAACGGTTGGGAGAACAAAGGAGGGGGGTGGGGTTCTAATCGGGAAATGACTAGCAAAACATTGAACAGATGCATGCCTGTATCTATCATGCATTGACAAGACCTGCAGAAACATATTCCCATACGTGGCCTGCAATTGACTAAGCCATTTTTTAACAGGGCAACTGGAATTTATAGCTGAACAATTTATTTTATCAAACTGCAGCTTGGTATAATTTTACCTTATGTGATAATTTGGAAGGCATTTTTTAAAGCTAATGTTATGCAATGGAAAACCTGACCGAACATTTAAGAGGATGTTTCCATACACACCAGAGTCTGCCCTTGTGTCAACTGCCGTGTTCCGTTATTGTTAAATCAACTAGCTGCTTAATAAAAACATTATGAAGTAGAGAGCACACATGGTACCTAATTTTCATACATTATTAGCTCTGCTTGAGGTTTTTGTGGGACTTTTTTAAAAAATCAAGTAAAAAAGCATCTGTCCCCATGTGAAATCGTGCAAGCTAATTTTATTTTCTAATTCCTTGTTGCTTCGGCATGCAAAGTTAGGAGGGTGTGGCGCCTTCCTCTTGTTCTTACTGAGCTCAGTCCCTGGGTTTAGGCCTTGGCTTCGCAGGCTATTGTTGGATTGGCTCCAGTCATCCCATGTCGGTGACCACTTGTTCTAGGCTACGGTGGGATGTGTAGAGTGCAGCCGGCCCTGAGGTCCTAAGTGGACTCCTGCAGCTGCACCATATGCTGTCAGAGGCCCCAGAGGCCCCAGCACAGGGGCTGCCTGCAGCTCCTCTCAACAGCTACCTTTCAAACTTTTGGCTGCTTATCTCCAGTAACTGACCCTCTTTGATGAAGGTCCTTCTGGTCAGTCAGAGGGTCAGGCCACTAACGGTCTTAGAAGGACCAACTGTGAGATGTACCTGCTGGATACCCTGGTGTGCACCCTCTGTGCTCCCTTTCTATCCTTCCTGAACAACAACTACCTGGCCTTAAGGACTCACTCCAGTCCTAACCATAGGTATGTAAGTCCTCTGTAATAAACCCGTGTTAATGTGAATACTCATTAGTATAACCTGCTTGTCAGCTGGCATCTAGAAACTGACATCTGACGCTTCTTCTGTGTCTCAACGCTGGAGAATGATGTGGCTGTTTCGCGTCACTGACTTTCTCTTCCAAGGCACTTTACAAAGCGAAGGGATTACTGAGCGATTTGGAGTGTAATCTGTGACAGTTTGATTATACATGCGACCTTCCCTGAAAATCGGTTAGCCACACAAATGGCAAGCTATGCGCAATAGTGGTGAGGGCGTTTTTACTCTGTACCTACTCCCCTGCCCTACTGGGTACAAGGTGTGGATGGCATTCTGCCCTCCTGCTAATGTCAAAGCTCTCTTCTCCCCATACCTGTGGCTTGGGTTTTTCTTTCAGTGAGGGATGATCATAAAATTCTAAGAACTGTGAGGCAGAAGTAGCCACTTCCTTTCCATTTGTGGATGAGGTCAGGTAGGACCTCCATCCACTCTTTCATGCTCTTATGGACCTATCATTTTTAGGGGCCTAGACAATAGAACACAAAATTCCATAAGCAACTGTATAAAAATAAGCAACTATAGTCAATGTATACTTTTGACTTGAGTCAACATCTATGGCATACTTGGCACTTGCCTGGTTTAAAATCATGAACATCGGTAAAGTTTAAAGAGACACTTGAACAATTTCAGCTCAGTTTTCCAATGCATAATTGGTAACAGAAAGCACTTCATGAGCATTTTAAGCAAATAATGTTCTTTAAATGATTCAAAATGTTTCTTTAATTGCAATAATCTTAAGGAAAATGGGGGGCTTCTCTCCCACTTTGTCTGTATGTTGTGCAAATGCCAAGAGAACGGATCTGGAACAAGGAAGAATTATTACACAGGATAACTATACACACAAAAGGGGAAAGACAGGATCCAGAAAGGCAGTGGGCATGACCTAAGAAAGGAGTTGAGGCCAAGGGCAAATAAGGTGAATCCTCAACAGCCAAAAGACTAACCTGTGCACAAGGGAACTGGGAGTGATACAGAATATAGGCTCCCATGGGGGAAGAAAAGTAGAGAAAAGGTCAGGGCTCAGAAATGGGCAAGAGAAAAAGAAAGACAAGCAAACGGGTCTGGAAACGCCAAAGGCTGAACACTGACAAGAAAACCCGCAGGGTACAACATGGCTTTGTAGTGCCTTATAGTTCCTGAGCCATAACCATGCAGACACTGCTGACTGCTTCAGTGAGAAGCAGCAAGAGGGTAGTACGGAATATGGGAGTGTCCATTCCTCCTCTGTAATAGCCTGAAAAAAATACCAAAATTCAATCAGAATTACTGAAGGTCCCTCAATGTAAGACAAAGAAGAATGTTCTAAAAGAAATACCTTGAAATATGCTTAGGCAGGGACAGGGAGAAACTAGCATAAATTATTTTTCAATGCACACCTTCATATCTATTATTTTAATTATGTGCATAATTAATAAACACTTGAAAATGATTTAAGGCAGAAAATACATAAAGCAAATATAGTTCTTAAATACAGCAATGCAGAAAACAACATTAGTGACTGAGAAATAGAGTTCATACAGTTCTTCTAATAGTCATGGGAAAGACACTGAATAAAAAGAGCAGAAACATGGAAATCCAACACAGGAAGTCCAGCGATTTGTGGGATGGAGGCTGTATGGAGAGGTATCTGGGTAGATGCACAAGAATCAAAGGACATCATCGAAGGCCCTCCTATTGGTCAAGGACATACAAAGAGAAAAATAAAAGAGACGTACAGTGAGGGTAGCCTCTTCCCTCCACACCAGCAACAGCCAGAAGTCTGGCTCTGCAAACCCCTGACCAACTATGAGTTGAACAGATGACAGAATGAATGTGGGGACAGACAAGTAGCTAAACAGAAAGAAGGATGGCACAAGCAACAACCAACCACCATGACAATGTCTTCAGGGTCTAAACACAAAAAAATGATGACCCAAACACTCTGTGTCAACTGAGACTATTCCAAAACATACAAGCATTCAGAAACTATTATGCCCACCTCTATACTTAAAAAGCAAAAGAATAAATTACTCACAAAAGAATTCCAGCCTCTATGGAAAATTTTGCTAAGTAATGTAACCAACAAAATGAGTTATGCAAATTATAAAACTAATTCTTAAATGAGGAAACATATAATCCAAACAAAAACACAAGCTTCTCTGAATCTTAAAATCCAGTTCCAAAAGCAATTTTTAAAATGTGAAGAAGCTCACACGCCTAATAAGCTCCCTCTACAAATAAAGTTCAATTTCACTGGCAGCTAATGAAGTAAACAGGAATGAGCTATAATTTGTGATTCATCAAACTGAAAAGAGTTAAACAATTACACCCCTGAGCCTCTGTGAGGAGTTGAGGAAAAGATCCTTCATGTTGGTGATGAGGATTACAAAACTAGAGAAGACAGTCTGGCAATGTACTTCAAAGCCCTAAGTACAGGCACATCTAAGCACACATACATGTAAGCATATGTACACCTAAGCATAGATACATGTAAGCAGATGCATATCTAAGCACACAAACTTGTAAACAGATGCACATCTAAGCATACATACACATAAGCATATGCTAACCTAAGCACATGTATATATTAGTACATATGCACATCTAAGCACACGTACATTTAAGCAGATGCACATCTAAGCACACATACACATAAGCAGATGCACATCTAAGCATAGATACATATAAGCATATGCACATCTAAGCACATGTACCTGTTTAATATGGGAGGTGATGTATGCTGTGAATATGTTTTATTGCCATTCATTAATAAAGAAGCTGCTTTTGGCCAATGGCTTAACAAAGCAAAGCTAGGTGGGAAAACTAAACTGAATGCTGGGAGAAAGAAGACAGGGTAGAGAGAAGCCATGTAGCCACCGCCAGTGACAGACATGCCAGAACCTTGTCAGTAAGCCACAGCCATGTGGCAATACACAAAGATAACGGAAATGGGTTAATTTAAGATATAAGATTAAGCCAGAAATACACTTAAGCTATTGGCCAAACAGTATTGCAAATAACATAGTTTCAGTGTGATTATTTCATGATCTGGGCAGCCAGGAATGAACAAGCAGCCTCTAACTCCACATGTTAGTACATATGCACATCCAAGCACACATACACGTAAGCATATGCACATCTAAGCATACATACAAGTAAGCATATGCACATTTAAGCACACATACATGTAAGCAGATGCATGTCGTGTAAGCATATGCACATCTACACACATGTACATGTAAGCATACATATATCTATACATGTGCACATCAGGACTCAGTAATTTCATCCCTCAGGATTTATCTTGTGGAAACAGCCAACCACCAAGTGCAAAGACATGTGTAAGAGGATGTTCACTGCATTTTCCTATCTCACACTAGAAAAATCTTTAGAGGGATCTAAACATCTACAAAAGGGAATTTCTTCACAAATTATGAGATATTCAGGTGTTACTATAGGCAATGATGGTTAGAATATCAAACAAGGCCTCCTCTCAGGTCTTCTTGGGTTTTTGAAATCATATTTTTGGAAACAGCATAAAGTCATTGTGAGTGATTGCCTGGTGGTGGAAGGTGTGGAAAGCTGGGTGCACACACCTGAGAGAACAGAGCTGAGCACAGAGAACAGGGTGAAAGCAGTGGCAGGGAATGGGAGTGCTTAACCAGGCAAATCACACAACCTTCCTGGGGGCTCTATGCACTCCAGTGGCCACTTGGAGACAGAGGAAAGAGGCAGGATGTTGAGATGCAGGGCAGATGAGGCATGGAAGGTCAGTGAGAGCAGGAAGGGGGAAGGGTCCCAAATAAAGATGATACCCCAGTTGTCAGATGGACAAAAACCTCAACTCCGTTCGGCAGTCACACTGTTTATACAGGGGAGTGAGGTCACTTCATTCTCAATCCTGCTTTTGCCCAACAGCTCAAGCAGTCCAAACCAGTCTTCCTGCAGGTAACCTGAGAGAGATCTACATTCCTCTCCATTCTCAAGCCTGCCAGAGAAAACAGTGTTATTCCGAAAGACAGTGGTGACACTTCTGCCTGTTTCACTGAATGCCTAACTCTGAATGCCCTCCGGTCACTCTGAGCCTATTTGGTCTCCAACTGCAGACACCTCAACAGAAAATAGAAGTGTAGCAGGCAAAATTTCTAGAAATCTAATAATGTTGGCTTTCGCCATTCACTTCTAAAAGGAAACATTAACAAAACACCACAAACCTCTCATGAATTCCACTACTGTGGGAGAATGCATATTCACAAAAGCATCGTCCATGGTTTTGGTATGAACAGAAGCTGCCATGCCCTGTGCCAAAATGTTGCCACAACTGGAGCAATAAAAGGCTATCAGGAAGGATACCCTCCTGCGATGAAATTGGAAGAGAAACATAAAGCTCAAGGCCACCATGCTACTTTGATTCTCCAGTCTCAAAACACTCACCTTGCTGGGCAGACCCAGGAGAACATGCAGGGGCTTTCCTAACATGCCGGCACTGCTCATAGCTGCCGGGAATTCCTCAGAGTCCCAAGAAGCCTGACCACTGTCCCCACACCACCTTGGTTGTGCTCTACTTACAGCCTCCCACATCCATACATCACAAATCAGAGATACGAAGAACAATGCTCTAAGAGGTGGGGCTGGGCCTAGTGCCTATTAGCCTACAAGACTCGTGGGCTCTATCTACCCAGACCTACAGTCAGAATCTCAGGACATTCTTATGCACGTGCCACTGTGAGCTCACTTGGTGTCAAGAGCAGCTGCACCGGGAACATTGCACTAAATGAGACTGCATCCAGGGACTTTGACGTGGGACTGATGGACGATGAAAGGCACTACTATCCAACTGGATCTTGGGGTTGCTGTTGATGAGAAGCCAACCCATTGATGGTCTTCATCTCCCCTCATTCCAGTGAGCCATCATATTAGTCACTTTTCTCTGGGCTGCAACCAAACACCTGACAGAGGGAGGGAGGGGGGAGGAGGGAGAGGAAAAAGAGGGAGGGACAAAGGGGAGGAAGTAGAGAAGGCTTATTTTGATTCATAATTTCAAGATATAGCCCAGCGTGGCTGTGGAGGTGCAGTGGCAGAAGCAGGAGGCAGCTGGTCACACTGCATCCAGTCAGGAAGCAGAGAGACGAAGGTCATGCTTACCAAACACACTCCTTTGTATACAATCCTGTACCTTGGCCCAAGGCTTAGTGCCACCCACATTTCCTAAACCTAGAAAATCCCTCACAAATGTGCATAAGAGATTTTCCTTCAAGATGATTCCGTCAAGCTGGCAGCCCCTATAAACCATCATTGTCCTTTCTAACACACTCTACCAGCCTGGCAGTCTGTATATTTACTCTACTCTGATTTCCTGCACCCCACCCAAAACCAAGACCTTTCAACTCCTAACCCCCTTTTTGTCCCACCTCAGGAAGGTCTTCTCTGGAATTCACAGGCAGAACCCACATCACCTTCTCCCCTTTCACATACTTTCACAGGACTCCTTGTCCTGGTCTCTAGCCTGGGTCTCATCCCCGAGTGGCAGTATTGTAGCTGAGGTCCATCAGCAATCTCACCAAGCAGCTCTCGCATTCCTTCCACCAACACTGTTCTGACCACCGACAGTTGCTATCACCCATAAGTGGCTGATTTGGCATGAGATTTTCACCAAAATCCACCTAAAGAAGTTTTAAAAACATCCACAGAAATACCTGTTTCTTTCAAATCCACCCTCGTACTCAACCCCACAGAGACACAGTGAGAACGCCAACCCAGTGGACTGTAAATGTCACTACCAATCAGCATAATTCAGAACAACCAAAGAGGGGAAAACCAGCGCAAGTTTCCATTAGCTGATGAATCAATAAATAAAGTATGGTTTATCCATACAATAGAATATTATTAGGAAATAAAAAGGACAAAATCACTGAATCATGGTACAACATGGATAGACACTAAAAGTGTTACTCTCTGAGCTAAAAAAGCCGGTCACAAAAGGCTGCATAATGTATGATGCTGTTTGTATGAAATGGCCAAAGCAGGGCTATCTAAAGACAAAAAGTAGGTTATCAGTTGCTTAGGGCTGGTGGGGGAGACAGAGCTGAAGACAGGTTTGTTTTGTGATGGTGGGGATATGGTATTGGTCATACAACCCTGAAGACTATGGGTCAGTGACCTGTACATTCCAGGTGGGAGAACTGTATCTCAGCAAAGCTGCATTCAAAATGATGTTACTTTTCATTTAAAACTTCAAGCAAAGCCATGACTCCTCAGAGTCACAGAATATTTTCCATGATCTGACCCCACACACCTAACCAGTTCCACCTCCCAACCCTCTTCACCCTGTTTCATGCTCTGGAATTCCAAGCTCTTACACTCCCCACCATGCAATCCTCCTGCACTGCATAGGTCCCAACATTGAAGCCTCATCACATCCCAGTCCTGTCTCAGAGTTGGGTTAAGGCCCCTCCTCCTGGTATTCTTGTATACTTCACCACAGTCTGATGTGAAACTCTGAAGCTCAGTTGTGACTCTTGGTGTACACCCACAGGCTAAACAGACCTACAGACACAGTGACTAAGTCCTTGGTTATATCTACTACCTGATCACGTGTCTGCAAAAGTACCACTATCACGCTGCTCAAACCTCTGGACCTCATGGCCTAACACAGAGTACACATTTGACTCACAAGCAGCCAAAGCCCAACCTTTTGAATGCAAAGAGGTACTCTCCAACTTTCTTAGCAAAAGATAAGTCAGCCCCAATGGTAGTTCCTTCTGGCCCCTGAAAGTAATTAACATCTTAGGACACTTCGTCCCCAACTCCCTTCTCTGGACAATAAGCAAAAACAACACATGGAATTAATTAACACAAGCTGGAAGGGACAAAGTGGCAGGCCTTTGTCCCCTAAGAAAGCAGACAGAAGGGGGGCATGTTAGAAATGGTATCCACGCCTCCAGACTAAGCCTCATTGGCCAAAGGACTGACTCTTCTTACTAAGTCTGACTTTATGACAAGAAAAATTCCCCTTAGAGTTCCTCTCAAAAACATCCTTGAGATTTTTAGATTCTTCATGTGCATCATAAGGCAACTAAATTTTGGTGACAACAGCTGACATTTACACTGACAAGAAACTGGTCAGATTATATGGAGAACCCAATAAAAAGAAACCCTTCACTACAACTAAGCACCCCCTCCATCTTGGTTAAATTTATGATTTGAGATTACTTGTGCCATGTGAGTCTGTGATGAGAATTAATGTCAAAATGGGGTTCAGAGGTCAACAAATAAATTACATGATTCTCTGTCATTAAGTCAAGATCAGGACCATTTCTGGACAAATAGATGAAGAACAAGCTTGACAAAGCATAGAAGAAAATGCCTCTGCTGTCACTAGGAAGGTCAGGCCATCAAGATAAATGTTTAAATTTCAGGTTCAATCAGTTATACACAGAATGTCTAGGCCAAAGGCCTTCCCATTCCACACCTATAAATTCTAACACTTCCCTGAGCCTGTGGGGACCATGAACAATTGAACCTGCAGACAACCTGACATTTCCGCACAACAATCCAGAAAGAGTCACACACCCAAGGTGCCAGCTGCCTAGAACTGACCATTATGCTATCTTCCTGGAAGACCTGGACCAGTGGGGAAATGAAGGTGCCCAGGGCTGCTGAGTATCACCCTCTGACACCTGGGAAGGTCTGTCTAAATTCTAAGGAACAAAATGCCACGGGTTGAGATGTGGGAAAGAGGAAATGTTAGTGATAGCTTTCACAATTTTGTCAGCACACTTAGAACCAAGTATGCAAGTAAAGTTAGACGATTCTGACAATGTCTCAAACAAAGATGTCAATCAACTATAAACAGGTGGCTTGGGATTGGGCTCTCCAGGTGAGATAAGCCAGAGAGCATCTTGGAGAGATAACCAAAGTGAGACTACAGTGACATCTTACAGAACGAGTATCATTAAAAGTGGCTCCTACTAGGTCATATCAGAGACCTAGAGCCAAAAGAATTGGACCTGATAGAGCTGGACCCAACAGGAACAAATGTGAACCTTGGATCTCAGACCAGAGGCTAAAGAAGGTAACTTCAGAACTGTTTCCTTGTGGATCAGCAGCAATGATATGTCTGTTATGGCCCATTCCAGTGCTGCCAGAAAGGCAGGAAGCATGGGCTGTCTCTTAGTTAAGGCCCAGCTGGCTCTTGCTGGGGAAGGTAATGGTCAATGGATTCTTTGGAAGCCTTACATGAGAATGATATAAACCAAAACATTTTCAAATGCTTTAATTCAAACTGGGGAAGTAGTACTATTCTTTCTGGGTTATCTGAAAACAGATAAATAGATATCTGGACACAGAATATGGAACAGTGAGTGTCCACGCTAGCTTGAATCACATTCATGACACATACATTGTGGCTGAGTTGTAAAATGCTATTCTCACATTATGCAGCACTTTTAGACAAATTTAAGGTTTTTCTAATGCAGTCTTCTCAGAGGAAGTACCATGGCTAGCAAGATTCTAGGTGATCCCTGAGCCCAGTTACTATAATCTGGATGTTTCCCTGGATGTTATGTAGCCATGTATCTATATGGCCCTATGTTTCCCCCAGTTCCTTTGGCTTCCTTTTGCCATATGCTTTGGGTGGCTTGCTTGTAGTGGTCTTATCATCATCAAAACAAGCTGCTGGGATCATGTGGTGGCTTTGATAGCCTGATGTTGTCCTTCAGAAAGTAGCTATTGTAGCACGTGCCAACAAGAAATATTCGTGACTGCCCGTGCAACTGCCATTGTAATCACTTCCCATCATGCCACGAATCTTTGCGGGATTCTCTGTGTTATAGCCAAGATTGGCACTGCATCACTTATGTAATCATAAGAATTATAACCAAAACCTCTTGCAAAAAAAGAAAAATATAAAAAGCTCAGATATTTGGGCTAGGATGATGACTACTCTTACTTAGGAGTCCAGAATGCTCAATTCCTTAAGTTCTAGACACTGTGCTCTACTGTTGATACCCTTGGTGGGACACCCACGGCATGGCTACCCCCAATTCTCTATTCACTATAGCACCCCAACACTGCGGATCACCCCCTGACAGGCAGGCCTTCCCAGGGTCACAATCTCAAGCAGCAGTTGCTCACTCTGCAGTTTGCCTGCCACACACTGGCTGAGCCAAAGGACTGTATGAGATAGAGATCTAGCCAAAACACATGAGAGGTAACTGGCAAGGGATTTGAGGAAAGTCTTTAGGAGGGACTTGAGATGGGGACATTCTCTTTCTGCATGTAGACACTGCTGTCTGTCTTCATACCATACTTGCAAATGTGGCAATTATTCTGAAACCACGAAAGAAGGCAACACACTTAGAAAAGTAAGCCAGCATCAGAAGGAACTGGGATGCTGTACAGATAAACTCAATCTTTGAATAGTGATAAACAAATGTTCTTACAGTACTAAGTGTGGTTGACACACCTATAATAACAGCAGAAATATCACAAGTTTCAGGCCAACCTTCACTACATAGTAAGCTCAATGCCATTCTACGCTATATAGTAAGACCCTGTCTTAAAAATAAAATAAAAACCTAGGGCTAGAATAATAGCTTCATGGTCAAGAGAACTTACTGCTCTTGCAAAGGACCTGAGTTCAGTTCCCAGCATTCCATCACAGCTAACAACTGCTGTGACTCCAGCTCCAGAGGATGACACCCTCTTCTGACCTCCACAAGCTCTGCATGCATGTGGTGTACAGAGATACATGCAGGCAAAACACTCATACACATAAAGGTATATAAATCTTTTTATGTTAAAATAATTATTTTTATCATTTGAGTTACTTTTTTTTACTGTTTTTGAGACCTATTGTCAAATGTCTGAACTCAGAACTGTCAAGAATAGGAATCGACAGGTTAAAATGCCTTTATCTTCTATGATGGAACTACAGCACATGTAATCTGACTTATATAATACACCTCTAACAGTCTCTTACTTTTAAATAACTTCTAAATACTATGTATTATACACTATACCTTCAGGGTTGCACAGGGTCGTGAAGCCCGGTGGACAGTGTAAAAAGGAAACTATGTTCTGAACATCAGAGCTGTGCAGCAAAATGACCTCGGGGACACAGCCATCATCTGGCAACAGCTCTAGTCCACAAACTAAACCTTCGGTGACACGGAGTCCCTTGAAACACTCTTGTTTTTGTTAAGTACCTTAGAGGGGCAATGTAGGTAAGGCTGCTTGTATCTATCTGTCACTAGTAAGCAATAAGCCCAGTAACACACAGGGCACCAAGGCATCTAAACAGTGGCTCTCCACTGAGAGGGGCTCAGCACCTCCTCTCTCCTCTATTCCATTCAGACACTGGCCATGCTTGGAGACGTTTTGGGTTGTCACACTGTGGGGAAGGGACTACCAGCTGCCGGTGGGGAAGGTAGGGATGATACAAAAACAGCCTAAAATGCATGGGACAGCCTTCTACAGTAAAGATCATATGATCCACCATGGCAACAGTGTGAGGTGCATAAACCTTGGTCTAACGGGTCACGGCTCCTTCCACAAGGTAGCCACAGAGCACTAAGTTGATAGCTAACTGTTCTGTGTTGATTTAGATGTTTGTTGCTACGTGTTTCAGGCTCAAAATAACAAGATAGCATTTTCAGAGTACAAGAAAACCTAGAATATCAATTTGGAGTATGCTCAGAATCTGTTCTATCTCAGAATGATGGTTTGCAATGCACCAACTTGCCACTATACTCGAGATAGGTCATTCATTAAGAATACTTTGCAACCTCAACAAGTCTATCTTCCTAGTGTAATGTCTTATTCTGCTCAATGGAGGAACTTTCTGTGGCCAGAATGAGCAAGCAGAGACCCCATTAATATTGCTGAACCATCTGCCTTGAGTCATAGAATTGATGCAAATGATGAATGAGTCAATAAGAAATGCATTTTATGGGGGCTGGAGAGATGGCTCAGAGGTTAAGAGCATTGCCTGCTCTTCCAAAGGTCCTGAGTTCAATTCCCAGCAACCATATGGTGGCTCACAACCATCTGTAATGGGGTCTGGTGCCCTCTTCTGGCCTGCAGACATATATGGAAGAAATGCTGTATACATAATAAATAAATATTTTTAAAAATGCATTTTATCTTAGTCAGAAGAACCCAATACAAAACTTAAATCCCCACCAACCAGATATAAGCTCAGAAAATTTGTCAAATAGGCTGTACCTTCTTAATAAACGTAAAAATAATGTCTTTCCCATCTCACCTCCACGACCACCTTAGACCCCTTAACTTAAAAAACAAAGAGGCTTGAGTCTGTGTGTTGTGTGCCGTGCTATCCCTGTCTCGCCAGTTCTGTCTGCCCACTGGCCTCTAGCCAAGTGGCCTACATATGCCGAGTTTCCAGGCAATGCAAGCTGCTAAGTGGACATGGTGGCAACTACAGCACGTGCTAGAGCTTATGAATGCATGATGGTGCCACGGGAGACAAGCACGGGGATTAAGTCAGAACCCAGACAACAAGTTCATGTAAAAGGTAAGGAAATGAATGACCCTGAGTTTTATTCATTTCCTATGAGCAGCCAGAGAACAGGCTTGTCAGCATCTTCAGCTACCACATGTGGGTTGGTAAAAATAATGCCAGGGTCCTCGTGGAGCCCAGTGAGCCTTCTGATTCTTTGTAGGGAACTACTTGAAAAGGCTGGCATCTCTGAAGCTCTCCTAATCTGCAAGCATGGAAGCCTGTGGTCCTTGCACAACAGAGGTCAGGACTGGAGCTGCCACCTCTCAGCCCAGCCCTTGGAGTTTCACATTTGTGTCTCTGTCACAGCTCTAAAATACCTTCACAGTCCACAGAATGCTTGAAAACCTAAATTTTTGAAACTAAAATTAGCAAATAAACATGGCTTTGAAAGTAAGAGGTGGAAACCTTCCCATAAAAAAGACCACCAGACCAGATTGTTTGAGGCATACTGTGCCAACACTAAAGGAATGTTCATTCTATATAGATAGTCTTCTATGAGGCCGCTAGTTCGTTCCCGGCTGCACAGACCAGAAATAATCACTCAGAAACTGTATTAATTAAATCATATTAGCACTCATTTCTTATTGGCTAGCTCTTACACCAAGAATTAACCCATTTCCATTATTTTATGTTTTACCACAAGGCTTATGGCCTACCGGCAAGGTTCCAACTCATAGCTTGCACCTGTCTCTTTTGGTGGCTCCATGGCTTCTCCTTGACTCCACCTTCTTTCTCCCAGCATTCAGTTTAGTTTTCCCTGCCATCTTCTCAGTCTACATGTACCTCCCTCTAAATATTTTTTAAGATTTTATTTATTTATTATATATACAGTGTTCTGTCGGCATGTATGCCACCAGACCAGAAGTGGGCACCAGATCTCATTACAGATGGTTGTGAGCCACCATGTGGTTGCTGGGAATTGAACTCAGGACCTCTGGAAGAGCAGGCAGTGCTCTTAACCTCTGAGCCATCTCTCCATCCCCCTAAATATTTTTTTAATAAATCCTAAATAGAAAATAATAAACTGTATCTAACTCGAGGTCAGCAAGATGGCTCAAGGGGTAAGGGCACTAGTTGCCAAGCCTGATGACCTGAGTTCAGTCCTTAGATCCCACATAATAGAAGGAGAGCCAGCTCCTAGCCTAGCTCCTACAAGATAACCTTTGACCCACACATACATACACACATACACACACACATGCGCACATGCATGTACGTGCACCTCATGCACACACGCACGCACGCATACATGCATGCATACACATAAAGCAAGTAAATAATACAAAAATCATTATATAAGAAAATAGCTCATGGTTTAAACTGAATCTTGGTTGTTTATTGTGAGGCTTACAAAGACGGTTCACTGACTGCAGACAAATGTTACCTTTGTCTATAACCTCCCAGCTCCTCTACTTTCTACATTACTAATTCTGACTATCAAACACCATATTTCCTCCCCAGTTTAGAGAATATCATGCTAATTTCTCTGCCTCCACTGGTACCCCTCTGTAGAAGGGATCTTGAATCCACATGCATCAGCAGTTGTTTAAAGGTTCTAGATGATTGCATTTAGCCCAGCTCTGAGTTTTCAAAGGGAAGAGTCCAAATGATTAAGTAACAGGAAATTTTGACAACTGCTAAACCAATTTCAGCACAGAAGATGGACTGCTCTTTCCGCTAAACTGACAGTTATAAAACTGCATGCTGGCCAATTGGATTGTCTTCAGGAGACTGTGGTAGGTCCTCTCTAAAAGCCTTTCAGAGTAGGAGTGAAGCACGCCTCACCCACGCAAGAAACTGGTTACCTGCTCCTTCTAGAAGTTAAGAAGAAGACTGGAGGAGTGTACCCACAGACCTCCCCAGCAAGGACAGCTGGGCACACAGTTGCCAAACAAGAAGAGTTGCATGGGACCCCTGGAGGGAAACATGACACTGGCCTGATTAATCCCAGAAGTCCTCTAAGTTATAGACCAGAATCTGGACAAATGGGATCAGTGATTCCTTTCTGTCTTAAAACATGATTTTTCCCACTCTAGGATATGGGATCCACTATGTAGTCTTTGTTTTTAAGGACAGAATCCAAATGCTTCTGGGTTATGGCGAGTTCAGATGCCAAACCAACACTTGGATGAATGGGGTGAAAAGACATGAGTCCCTCTGAGAAGACATGTGGTTCTGAAAATTGATGGAGAAGATGCTATTTATGGATGCTGGAGTTCAGTGGATGCCAAAGGCCCAAGCGATCTGTTTAAAGGATCCAGGAAGCCATAAGTGCATGGCCTTAGCACAAATCTAAGGTTCAGGAAAGGGGCTCAGCTCTCAAATACACAACTTGGTTCTGAACATGGTACATACCCAACCCAGACAAAAGTCAGAGCTAACAATAGATGGCAGACACACTTAGAATATCTGACACCAGAGCCTGGAGAGCAGAGTCCCCGAAAAACTAGCAGTGAGACAGCCGTTCCTGCCTGTCTAGAGCAGAAAGCCTGTAAATGACAGCCTGACATACCAGTCTTTAGAGCTGTGAGAAATTTTTTCAATTTCAGAGCTCAAGGAATTTTAATGCTGGTTTTGTCAGCTTTTTATTAATCATCATTTTATAGACTGAATCCATAGAAAATCCGAGAGTTTCAAGTTTTAAATTGTGATGGCTTCTTCTACAACCAAAATAGAAATGCCAAACTGCTTTGCTACATCTTGGTTTGACTTTAGCATCTGCTGATATTTCTCTTCCCATCAATTCCCTGGCCCGCCAGGACCTGCTTGGTAGGTACCAGTCGAGAGCCACATCCACAGGAGAGGCAGATGGACAGTAGAGACCCATACTCATACGGGCTGTGAAGCTGTCCAGCCTGTGACACCTCAGAAACAAACTGGGACCCCACACAGGGAGCAGTCTGGGCGGAACAGGTAGTCTTTCACCACAGGGTCCCCTGGGTAAGTCCAAGGACAGGACTTTCTATGTCAGGTCCTAAGGGCAGAGGAGCCAGGAAAGGAGGGGTTAGCAGAGGATTCTGGTCAACACCGAGGACTCAAAACAAATATTCAATTGAAGAGCTGGATCAAAAGAAGAATTCTGAAGTTCAGATGGCCCTCCCTGGTTTTCAGGGCATCTCTGAGCCTACAAGAGAGACAGGAAGACCTGTGGAACCTGAGGCCCAGGATGAACTTGGGGGCTGAACACAGACTGTTTCGAAACTGCTTGATGTGCACAAGGGTTTGGCTGAAGGGAGAGGTGTGTTGACAGTCTATCTCTGAGGTGCCAGAGGTTTCCCCTATTTTAAAAGATCTTCTGAAACAAAGAATGGGTTTTGGTCTAAGGAGTGAGAACTTGAGGGAGAAAGCCAGGAACGAGAGGGGTGCGTTCACTCATGGAGACGGTGGGACAGAACTAATGGGAGATCACCAACTCCAGTTGGAATGGGACTGATGGATCATGCGACCAAACCCGTCTCTCTGAATGTGGCCAACAGCGGGGGCTGACTGAGAAGCAAAGGACAATGGCTCTGGGCTCTGATTCTTCTGCATGGACGGGCTCTGTGGGAGCCTTCTCAGCTTGGTCGATCACCTTCCTGGAACTGGGGGGAGTTGGGAGGACATTGGTCTTAGCATAGAGTGGGGAACCCTGATGGCTCCTTGGCCTTGAGAGGGAGGGAGGGGAGGTATGGGTGGAGGGGAGGGAGGGAAGGGGGAGAAGGAGAGGAGGGAAGGGGGAGGAGAAGGGGAGGGAGGGGGGAGGAGGAGGGAAGGAGATGGAAATTTTTAAATATAAAAAAAAATAAACCATGAAGAAATAAAAAAAAAGAAAAAAAAAGAAAGTTATGTGTATATATGTATGTATGTGTGTATTTGTATTTATGTGTACATGTACATGTGTGTATATGGTATACACAGGAATGGGTGCATGTGCATATGTATGTGTGCAAGCATGCAGAGGCCAAAGGTCAGCATCAGATATCTTCCTTAATTGCTGCCCACATTATTATTGTTGTTGTTACTGTGAAAAGGGGTTGTTATTATTATTGTTGTTGTTGTTGTTGTTGTGAAAAAGGGTCTCTCACTAAAGCCAGAGCTCAGTAATTCTGCTAGACTGGATGGCCAGTGAGTTCCAAGGATGCTCCTGTCTTTGCCTCCCCAGCACTGGGATTACCAATGGAAACTTTTTACGTGGGAATTGGGGATCTGAACTCAGGTCCTCGTGCTTGCTAAATAAATAAGTACTCTACCACTAAGCAACCTCCCTAGCCCCTCTGGAGAAATCTGTTAGATTGCCATGCTATCTCAGTTGCCAGTGTCAGCCAAGGAGGCTGGCAAGACTCCTGGTTTGCCTGTTTCTAAATCTCTCTTTTAACCTGCTTTCTCTCCTGGCCCACAATCTCCATTTCCCTAACATTCCTTCTGCCCTTTTGGCCTTGTCTGGAAAAGGCTGCTGGAAAACTGTCAGAGGCTCGGGCTTACAGCCATTGCTGGTCTCCAGGCCTCCCACCGAGGAAGGCCAGACGGGCATCCTTTGCAGAGGCTACTCTTTGAAAGATGTTTCTTTTGTGCACCTCTGGCAACTGCTCTGCCTAGTGCTTGTGCTCTTGGCATTTCAGCAGCTATTCTGTACAGTGTCTGCATTTGCAGGCATGGACCACATGATGGCAAAAGGCTTTATTTTCAGACAGTCACTTTCTTCCCTAAACCTTTTTGTTCCTTCTGAAACAGCTTGTTCAATCTTCTCAGGGCTCCTGTGTCTGGCTGAGGACTTGACTCTGCTGTTTGAATGGATGAGCTAGACCTAGAGCATGTCACACTCCGTGTGTGTGTGTGTATGTGTGTGTGTGTGTGTGTGTGTGTGTGTGTGTGTGTGTCTGAGTTTTGGTTGAAGTGTCCAGTGTTAGGGGGCCAGAGAGGGAAGAGGGCAGGGGAACTGAGGATTTGAAGAAGCCATGGCATACGTGCACATGCAAATCTACTAGTGCACTGGCAAGGAAGGAGGAAGATCGCATGTGGGTTTGGGGAACTGAGGAAAGTGGGGGAGATATAGGATATGCAGCATCAGTTCAGTGACTGCTAACACAAGTTGCCTCACATGAGGCAATGGAGGTTCAAGACTGCTTCATGTTGAGCTAGACCAGAGTAGACAACTGTCTTCCAAGTGAGTGGGTCTTAAACGTGAGTATTTGGGATTTTTTATTGCCATCAGAGACCTGTGTTGACACAGTGAAGCCATTGCTACTATATTAAGAAGGCCGGGGAGTGGGGGCTTTAGAGATGGCTCCTCTGTTAAAAGACTGTAGTGTGCCTTCAGAAAACCCAGTTGGGTTCCTAGTAGTCATAGTGGGTAGCTCACAACTGTCTAAAAACTCCAACTCCAAAGGACCCAATACCCTTTTCTGGCCCCTGTGTGTACATACCCACATGTTCACATACCCCCAAACGCATACACAACATACATATATGCATAACACATAAACCTGGCTGAGCAGCAGTGGTGCATGTCTTTAATCCCAGCACTCGGGAGGCAGATACAGGTGGATCTCTGTGAGTTCGAGACCAGCCTAGTCTACAAGAGCTAGTTCCAGGACAGACCCCAAAGCTACAGAGAAACCCTGTCTCAAAAAACAAACAAATAAATAAATAAATAAATAAATAAACAAACCTTAATGCTTTCATTAAGTCTATGTGTGTGACTATGTGAGTGTATGCCACTTGTGTACAGGCACCTATGGAGATCAGAAGAGGGAGTCAAATGTCCTAGCTGAGATTACAGGCAATTGTGAACCAGTTGACATGGTGCTGGGAACTCAGGTCCTTTGTAAGAGCAGTGCACACTCTTAACCACTGAACCATCTCTCCCTGATTAAAATTAAACATTTTTTTAATGCTGTGGGATGAAAATGACGACACTGTGGCATATGCCTTTATCGCATATTAACTTTGTGTCAATGCTCACTTATGACCCTGCAGTCAGTGAATGGCTACCTGACACACAGACTGAGAGAGCTTTCTTTAGCAATCTGACCCTGAGGTGAGTTGCTTCTGCTTCTTCTTTGCATGTGCATGTACACTATACACATGTGTTTTCATGGGCACACATATGCACTAAAGAACAATCTTGCAGGGGCTGGAGAGATGGCTCAGAGGTTAAGAGCATTGCCTGCTCTTCTAAAGGTCCTGAGTTCAATTCCCAGCAACCACATGGTGGCTCACAACCATCTGTAAAGGGGTCTGGTGCCCTCTTCTGGCCTGCAGGCATACACACAGACAGAATATTGTATACATAATGAGTAAATAAATACTTAAAAAAAGAACAATCTTGCAACACACAAATAAACGTTATCCCCAAAGGTTCAAGCACTGCTGAACAGTACTGAAAGGAGCAGAACCTTTAAGAGCAGTGCCCCAGGGAAGGTGATTGGGACAATGAGGGCATCACCCTCAGAAGGGATAGATACCCATCAAGACAGACTGGCAACAGGTGGCTTACCATAAGGATGGGTCATTATTAGGCAAACTTCACTGTCCATGCTCTTTTTCTTGTTCCTACCCTTATCTTTTGCACCCACCAACTGCTCCTGTAGTTGTTGGCACTGTGCAATGCTACCCACCATGTTGTAACATAACCAGAAGGAACTTAACAGAAGCCAAACAGGACTTACTTCCTCCAAAATCATGAGCTAAGGAAGCCCTTTGGTTTATTAAGCATCCAGCCTCAATAATTTTCCTGCAGCAGTACAAAATGAACTAAGACGGTACTTATCAAAATGACATCCTCTCATCCTTTAGCCATAAGGGCAAAAGGTACCTGTAATAATTTAGGGATTATTAATATCATTCCTGTGCTGACCTCAAGAAGTACAAACATGGGCCCCTGACTCAGGAAGTTTGGGAGACCGAAACTCAACACTGTAAGAACAATGATGAATGACTTCCAGGCAAGGTACCATCCGCTGCTTTAGTTTCTACGTGCTCCAAGAAAGCAAAACTCATGAGCGGCTAGCAGTTGCACAAGGAATTACCTTGTTTGGATTGTTTTGTAGTTTGATTGCTGTTGTGTTGAGACAGGGTCTCACATGGAGCACTGGCTGTCCTGGAACTTGCTAGACAGTCCAGGCTGGCCTTAATTTACAGAGATCTACCTGCCTCTGCTGAAACAAAAGGCACATGCTGCCACGCCCAGCAACTGCCTTGTTAAAGGTTTGGTCCTAAAGAAACATCATGAAGGAGGATAGAGCTTCAAATCAAATAGAATCCAACAGAACTTTGTAAGTCCTTAACCTAGAAGACGTTGTGAGCCAGCTGAGGACAGCCTGAAAGAAAAACTGTCATAATGAAGCATGATTAATACAGCAACAAAAACAGCAGCAACAAAACATTACCTTGAGACTTGTGCTTTTGTCCAAAGCAGAATAACAAACAAATTCGCTCTTATACCTAAAACTAGAGAGAGAGAGAGAGAGAGAGAGAGAGAGAGAGAGAGAGAGAGAGAGAGAAATATGAGAAAAGCAACCATTTTCCAGACACTGAACATCAGAAAATAAAGGCCAGGAAACAGGAAGAGAAGCTTAGTGGCAGCTGCAGCTGACTGCCAATGAAGAGCTCACGGTCACTATCGGGCACCACAGAGAGGAGGAGGCTGCAGAGGTCCCTGAGTAGAAACAGAGGAAGCTACACAGGAGGCTGCAGTGACATGCAGCAGGGCTGAGGGCACTGACCAAGTGATCAAGGTAGCTGAGTGAGAAAACTACAGAAGGTCATGGAGAAAATGACCCAAAGAGATTAGTATGCAATGCCTGGGGCTTTCATAGTGATGGGAATAGTGTCTGTTCTCTGAGCCACAATGGAGAACCATGCCCCACATCTCTGGATATATGGTACTCAACAGGGACATACCTCAAGATAGAAAATAGTGCCACTTGAGTGTTGCTCTGAACTTGGCTAATAATGCATTAAGAGAGGCTGGAGGGACTGCTTAGTAGTTAAGAGTGTATGCTACTCTTAGAAAAGATCCAAATTCAGCTCCCAGCATCTGTATTTGGTGACTCTTGTAACTCCAGTTCCATGGGATCTGATGCTTTCTTCTTACCTCTGAGGTAAGACACACAGGGTGCACACACATAAATACAAACACTCACACATCACATAAAATTTAAATAAAAAAATAAATTTTTAAAAACTAAGAGAACTAAATTGAGTCCCTGTAACTAACCTGAAAGCTCGATGTGGGTAGGAATACAAAAATATTCAGTACCTAACAAAGTGAATATTCCAACATTTTAAATACATTTTAAATTAAAATATAACCACAATAATTCCTTCCTTCCCTTTCTTTCTCCTCACTCCTCCCATGTCCTCTCCCTCCAACCCCTCCCATATATGTGTGCAAAAACATAAATACAACCTGCTGAATCCATTTTTGTTGTGTGTATATGATCTTAGGCTGACCACTTTTGGATAACCAATTAGAGTGTTATTTCCTGGGAGAAGCTAATCTCTCTCCCTCCCTCCCTCCCTCTCTTTACTTTTCTCTCTCCCCCCTCACACTCTGCAATCATTAGTTGCCTATAGTTCTTTGTCTAAGAGTGGATCCCATGAGGCTTTTCCCTATCTTTGCATGTCTATTGATACTGTCATTGTCATGTTTATGCAGGCATTTCCAGAAGACACAGTCTCAAAGCAGACTTCCTAGTATTCTGGCTCTTACCAACCAACTTTCCTCCTCCTCTGCTGTGAAGTCTTCTGAGCAGTAAATGCAGAACCTAAGCTACTCACTAGTCCCATAAAAGCATTCTCTAGCAAGAACTACTTACATGAGTCCCAGGACACAGAGTTTACAGAATGATCATAAGCTTTATCAAAGAATTTAAAAACACAAATAAGCACCTCAGTGAATTCCAAGAGGGCAGTAATAAATGCCTGAGTGATGACCAAGAAATCACAAACACACAGCTGAGACATGAGAGCAATAATTCAGGATTTGAAAACTGAATTCAATAAAGGGTAGAAACACTGAAGAGAACACAGGCTGAAATTAAGATGAAATTGAAAACCTCAGTATCCCAATTAGAAACTCCGGGGAAATCCTTCCAAGAAGAATGAATTAAGCAGAAGATAGAATAACAACAGCATTCAAAGATAAAGTGAAAGATCTACACCAAATAATCAAAGACTATTTAAAAAAAACTTTAACACTCAAGAAAGGAACATTCAAGAAATGTAGGACACAATCAAAAGACTAAACCTCTGAATTAAAATCATAGAAGATGGAGAACAATTCCAGGTCAAAGGCACAAACAAGATCTTTAAGAAGATCATAGAAGAAAACTTCCCCAAACTAAGGAAAGACATAACTATACAGATAGAAGAAGCTCACCAAATACCAAATAGACAAGAGCAGAAAAGAAAATCCCCATAGCATATCATGGTAAAAACATTAAGTAGAACAAAGAAAGTGTACTGGAAACTGCAAGAGAAAAAAATCACATATAAAGGAAAAACCATCAGAAAACAGCTTATTTCTCGATGGAAACTCTGAAGCCAGAAGAGCCTGGAACAATGCACTCCGAGTTCTATGAGCCAACACCTACAAGCCTAAACTACTGAACCCAGCAAAACTAGCTGCCATAGCTCAAGGAGAAAGGAAAAATGTCCATGATGTACATAGCCCAACATTCTTAACTCTCAAACAACCAACGGACACAGAGAAAATAGACCCATGACTTTCTAGTCATAAGACCCTTTTCAGCCCCCACACAGGAGCTCACGTGGCTTTCACAGTACTACCGTCCAGGGACAGACATCATGCCATGGTCAGTCACACCAGAATAGCTGCCACTCTTAGCCAACTATGAAGGATTACATCTGAGAAATGGGACAGCGCTCCTCTCCTACAGGTTTCCGGCAACTCTTAAGTATGCAGCAGTTGCTAAGGCTGATGCAACTCAACAGAATTAAGGTGTCTTAATTCTTTTATATCTCATAAAGCTCATTATCTTATTGACCAAAATTCTCTTTCCTGTGACATAATTTTATGAGAAATATCATTCTTAAAATAAAAAACAATTAGTAGAGGTCTGAGTGACATTTGTCAATCTCTAGGATAATTTTAAATAACTGGCTTATTTTATGTGAATTCACAGCAAACTCAGCATGGGCACGCTTTACCTTCAAATACAGTCCACACAGAGAAAAATGCCAGATGTGTAACAGAGTCTCAAAATACTGCTCTTTCTAGTTTTTGTCACAATTTGATTATTTTATAAAGTGACCATAAAGACTTCTTTCACAAATCTGTACTTCCCCAATTTCAACAAAAATGTTTTTCACTATGTGATATAGTAGCCACTCTCAGTTCCAGCAAAGGGGATGATTTAAGATGAATAACCCAAGTCATCCTCACAATTACGGTAACTATATGATCTGGTTTGTGCAGGATAAAGTTTACATTTATTGTCCTTTTCAGACTCAAAATGTCTCGAGTTGGACAGTGCATCTTACAGGGCAGCCCTCTCCATGATGAAAGTGAAAATATAACACCCTTAAAAGTGATCAGATCCTCAAACCAGGCAATCAGTTTACCCAATACAACCTATAATCAAAGCTGCTATAGTGACTGAGGATTTCCCAACTGTCCACTTTCCATGCTGTTGACCAGCACTAAGAACACATATTCCCACACACGAAAACTGCCCTCCCTGCCCGGCTTCTGGTGTGAAGGCAACTGTGACGCCCTCTCCAGCTGCTTCAGCCCCTTTTCAGCAGTCAGGTTCCCCAGGGAACTTTTCTAGCAAATGTGCACCAGTATTTTAAATTGCATCACGATACATGAGGCAAAAGGAGATGGAAACTGGCTAGAAGGAAAATGTTTTCCTTTTCAAACTTACTGGACAGCAGAGGGTGTGCCGATTTGTTCTTAAAGTAACTTAAGTAAGTCCATTTTTACATAACGGCTGAAGAAGGTTTGGGATGCCCTTTTAGAGGATGACCAGTTTCTTTCAAAGATGAGAAATATCCTTGGGCAAATAGACACTGTATTTATTGTGAATAAATTCTTCAGAGTTATTCTATAATGGATGCTAAGAAATGGCCTACTCTGAACATCAGTGTCCCTTACAAAAACATGTAAAGATTGAAGTCCAAAAGCAAGCCCCTTCCCTAGAGGCAGGTGGGCAGGGATGGCTCCAGAAGTTTCAAAAACAAGGGACCTGGAGGTGGCCAGTTAGTTGGGGGTGGAGCTGGGGTGGAGGGCAACTATCTCGAAACTATACATGCAATGCAAACATATCCCTTTTACTTAACTATACCACTTACTGGATGTAGAGACCTAGGTTTGCCACAGTTAGTCCTGATGCCACCTCAAGGGCAGGTAGGAGGGCCAGGAAAGCCCTCTAAGTCCCACACTGCAGACGCAGGTCTGCAAACAGAAAGTGTAAAGAGGGGAGCATTTAGAGTTGGTCACACCAATTTGATATTGCTGTGCATTTTTAGCTTTGGATAAGGAAGACTACCAACTAAAACAAGTTTGAGAAAGAAGACCCTCCCATGAAGAGTCAGGCGAGCAGTGACCGAGTGTTCCATCTTGTCCACTTAGCTCTGACAGGCAGGCCCAGTTAGTGGTTTGGACTGGTCTACTCTGGTCTGAAAGGAATGGGAGGATGGAGTAGGGAAGATGGGAAATAGCAGCAACCTTGTGTGCTCAGAGAATGTAAGAGGAAGAAAAGTCCTGGGAAAACACAAGGGGCAGTGGGGGCGGGGTGGGGAGCCTGTTCTACAGGGAACAGACTCAAAAGTAATGCCCTAGCAAAGCCAAAGCTCACTGGTATGGAAATGCAACTGACTACTGCTGCTTAGGGTCCAGATCCTGTCCAGAATGGATGTTACAAGACTGAGAACGAGCAAGTGATGCCTATGGAAACAGGAAAGTCCTAAAGTCTGCAGGCTGACTCAACAATCATGTTCACATGGGCAGCACTGGGAAGCGTTCTTGATGATGCACACACTCATCCTTATGAAGCACACACTCATCCTTGGTGGTACACACATTCATCCTTGGTGGTGCACACACTCATCCTTGGTGGTGCACACACTCATCCTTGGTGGTGCGCACACTCATCCTTGATGAGGCACACACTCATCCTTGATGAGGCACACACTCATCCTTGGTGGTGCACACACTCATCCTTGATGAGGCACACACTCATCCTTGGTGGTGCGCACACTCATCCTTGATGAGGCACACACTCATCCTTGGTGGTGCACACACTCATCCTTGATGAGGCACACACTCATCCTTGGTGGTGCACACACTCATTCTTAGATGAGGCACACACTCATCCTTGGTGGTGCACACACTCATTCTTAGATGAGGCACACACTCATCCTTGGTGGTACACACACTCATCCTTGATGAGGCACACACTCATCCTTGGTGGTGCACACACTCATCCTCGATGAGGCGCACACTCATCCTCAATGAGGCTCACATCCTTCCTGCTTCTCCCAGCCTCCTCTGACCCACTCACAATGAGAGATCAATGTTCACTGGCTGCTCACTGCTCATCTGTGTGATAGTTAGGTTTTGCTTTTTTCAAAACTAGAATGTGCCCATTAATATGGAAAATGCTGCTTTCCTTATTGACTGCTTCCCTCTGAATAGCAGGCTACACTGTTTATCCCAACAGTGGCACAGAGGCGACAGTCACTTCCTACAGACATGCAGAGTATCATTTGAAGGGAACCCCAAACTGCATTGCTATCTTGAAAGTAAATAATAAGTTGGTCATCAGTAAAATCGCTCCCTGTATGTAAAAAAAAAAAAAATGTTTATTTAAACAAGATTTTTATTTCAACAATAAATGTTCTCTCTCTCTCTCTCTCCTGAAATCAAGACATTTTATTACAGCCATTAATTCTCATGCAGTTTTCTTATAATACACCCTAATGAGATAGAGAGAAACAGAAAGAATAAAGTTTAAGATTTGACTCGTTTTCATTTCAAATACCAGGTAACGTCACATACCTACATAATACATAATATATATTTATACAAACACATATGTGCTTGCTCTCACTACTTCCTTTATTTTTATTACAACTTCCTTTTTAAGAGTCCCTGGAGAAAAATTCTCTTTTATTGAGGACTAGAGACTAGCATATATAGCTTTGTCTCAAAAAGCATTTTGTTCACTAGACTGTCCCAGATTGCAGTTAAAGCCCACAGGCCTTAGACCAACACAATCCAATGCAAATATAAGACAAACCACAAATGGAATTTTTAAGTTTGCCAGTAGGCACACTGAGAAAGTAAAAAGGTGAAATGCTAATAACATCATATGAAAATTAATAATAAGCTATTTTACCTGAAGAGGAAGAGAGCTGTGTTTGTGGTTTCAAGGTTGAGCACTCTGCATTGGACAATGAACAAGAGGCTCATCCCTAAGAGAGAATAATTCTCCTTCTCTACACCACCAACAACAGTGGACTCAGCAGGTTGTATTTATATGTTTTATCATACACATACATACATATG
Source organism: Arvicola amphibius (assembly GCF_903992535.2). Classification (NCBI taxonomy): domain Eukaryota; kingdom Metazoa; phylum Chordata; class Mammalia; order Rodentia; family Cricetidae; genus Arvicola; species Arvicola amphibius. The sequence continues at coordinate 32,024,504 of NC_052051.1, forward strand.
CATGTGTGTAACAGTAATAATCAAAAAGAGTCTATCAGCTTGAGGAGGGACATAAGATGGGTGCCAAGGGATGGTATCTGGGAAGGGCTGGAAGGAGGAAAGTGATGTCATTCTATTACAATTAAAAACATTTATTTAAAAAAAGAGGTAGAGAAATAGCCCAATCCCCCCACCCCACTCTCAGCCCAGGCACATGGGTTGCAGGCTCTAAGCCCCAGCCATGCATACTCAACATTAGCCACCCTGGCTTGGCCTATAATGGTGTCCCTTGTACATAAGTACAAGTCCTTGCCTAGACCTACTTACAAGGGAGGCTGATGGAAGAGGGTCATTTGTCTATGTGTTACTTTCAATGGTTAATAAAGAGACTGTCTTGGCCTTTGATAGGACAGCAGCTTAGATAGGCGGAATAGACAGAACAGAATGCTGAGAGAAAAAAGCAGAGTCAGGCAGATGCCTCAGTCAGTCGCCATGCCTCTCCTTTCTGAGTCGGACGCAGGTTAAGATCTCACCACCTCATGGTGCTACACATATTATTAGAAATGGGTTAATCAAGATGTGAGAGTTAGCCAATAAGAGGCTACAGATAATGGGCCAGGTAGTGTTTAAATGAATACAATTTGCGTGTTGTTATTTCGGGTATAAAGCTAGCTGGGTGGTGGGATGCAGCCCGCTGCTCCTTCAACAGGAGGCCTCTGACCTGCAAGGTCCATGGACCAATGGGACAGGCACAAAAATAGAGGCTGTAGCAGTTCTGTCTCAGCCCTGGCAGAGACAAGCAGATACAAAGGAAGGAGCCAGGCTGGGCTCTGAGAAGCCATGCCATTCACTCCATCTCTATCAGGTCCCCTGTACTCGGCTCATCAGCCAATGTGAGAAAGAAGACATCATGAAGGTATATGTGTGCATCTACACATGTGTGTGTGCTATCACACACCATAAATATGTTCTATGGCAAAGTCCACTCATTAAGAGAACCAGTTCTGATGCCTGGGGAGACTTTTTATGGAGAACCAGCCACAAGCCCTCCTTGAAAAAAGGCTTTAAGCCTCTGGGTCCTGGCACCTCACTGCTGTACAGGACACACGGCCACAGGAGCTGGTCTATTTCAGAGGTACCTACCACTATAGTTTGGTACATGTGAGAGACTAGATGTACATACAAGAGGGTAAGCATAGCTAGCCCCAGACAGAGCATTCAAGGAATAATTCACTATAAAGCATGCCTTGGTCATTTTAAACGCACAACAGGTATATAAGGCTTTAAAATCTAACACAGCTGTTGCTTAAACTGGAAAAACTGCAAGTGAGATCAGGCAGGTACCGAATTTCCTCTAATTAGTATGTGCTCTGACCGAGGGAGTTCCATCTTTCTGAATATAACTGAAAACTGATGACAACCCAGGGAGATACGGATATAGTATCAGGTAAACAAGGCGATGAACACCCAAGTAAACCATGACAAGCTGCATGGGGATAGCACCCAAGAGAAGTCACTGTGAACCTAAGCCACTTCTCATGTACAGGCTAGATACTGTTAGGATTCTCACCTCAACAGACTGGGTCTGCATAGGACACACCTGATGAATATGACGTCAACACTCAGAAATGCTTCACCTTCCACATGTGGAAACATTCAATTAAAATATGTAAATGAAGCACTAAAGAGATTAGGAGGAACTCAATTACACCAGGCGCACTGCCTTTCCAAGACTGGAATACCAGGGCAGGGCTGCTTCCTTGGGTATAATTCACACAAAAGGCTTGCCACCTAGAAATGCACACCACTTGATCTGCCTTGGAGCAGAAGCAAAGGTCATTCTCTGTGCTATTTCTGCTGTTGCTGTTGTTGTTTTAAAGAGATTCGCTGTCAACCTAGCCCTGTGGGGTAACTTCCTGCATCACTGTCACAGCATCCAACCTTACTCCTTAAAGGTAGTGGCTCCTCTGCCCACGAAGGACCCAGTGACGTTTTATCTTCCTAAGTCCACCATGAGCTGGATATGGACAGCTCACACCTGTTACCCCAGAACTGGAGAACACTCAACTCTCCAGAAGACAAGTTTGGTACCATGAGCACTGATGTAGTGGGCAACACTGTTCTTTTTTTTTTTTTTTCCTGATCTCCGTAGCATGTCATGATGTTTTCTCATAGAACGATACAGCAATCAGATTCGTTTTTTGTCACTTGCCGTCAGACACAACTGCCTTGACCTTGTCTCAACACAGGAAATGGTACATTTGGAAAAAAAAGTTTCCCAGCTCTTGGGTTCATAATGATAGCAAGGGTCCCCACTCTGAGTCAGCATCTGCTAAATCTTCAGAACCCAATCACATCAGACAATAGCAGCTCACTGCTTACCCTCTCCTGAATCTAGGAGAGAGACCTGCAGAGATCCACATACAATATGGCAACCCCCATTTCCAGCAGAGTTTTGGCTACAGGTTTGATCAGTCACAGGCCCACCAACCCAGATAGCCAACAAAAAGCAGATACCACAAGAAGGTTCATGATATGGGTTTCCCCTCTGTATGCTATGAATACCATTGGTTAATAAAGAATCTGTCTTGGCCTGTGATAGGGTAGAGTAGAGCTAGGCAGGGAAAACTAAACTGAATGCTGGGAGAAAAAAGGCAGAGTGGTGAGATGCCAGTCAGCCAGAATCTTGCCAGTAGGCCACGAGCCTCATGGTAAAATATAAGATAACAGAAATGGGTTAATTTGATATATAAGAGCTTGCTAGGAATATGCTATAGTGATTGGCCAAGCAGTGATTTAACTAACACAGTTTCTGTGTGGTTATTTCGGGAGTCTGGGCGACCGGGAAATGAACAAGTGGCCTCTAACAACAGGCTCAAGTGACCATTTGTTCAGAAACACAGCAAACCAGTTTAGCATGCACTCAGCTACAAGTGCAAAACCTTGCATTTCTAGAACATATTTGAGATGTTAGCAACATTTCTATCATTTGCATATTCTAAGATGGACACACTGAATTCTTTTAAGTGACATTATAAAGGGGCACAAAGTGTCACTGTCCATTCAGGAAAGCCTTCCTGGAGGGAGATTATTAGGTCCTCTGGTTTTCAATTGGTCATTCCCACACAGAACAGATGTCTAACCCTAGCAACAACTGTGGCTAAGCTAAGTCATCTCTGCCCTGCTCGTCATCCACTGAGCCATCAGAATATGAGCTCATTATGACACCATGATAGTGTTCAGACTTTTTAACATCTCATGGGAAAGACAAAGGCATTTACCTTCTACTGCAAGACCCCATGGCACCAATTCACCCGTTCTCATGTTTATCACTACTGTAGAGCATGTGACTTCTGGTGAATGTTATCTCTTCTGAAGTCATTGTTCATTTGTGATATGTAGATGGTTTAAGCCCTTGGTTCATGTTTTTCATCTGGGATACTAAAATACTCCCAAATATAATATTCTACTGGTACCTAAAAGCATCTTGTAACATGTCCTAGAGAAATCTTCCTAATGTTGCAACCCTTTAATACAGTTCCTTGTATTGTGATGATATCCAACCATAAAAGTATTTTCATTGTTACTTCATAACTGTAAATTTTATACTGTTAGGAATCATAATGTAAATATCTTTTTATGGTCTTAGGTGACCCCTGTGAAAGGATCATTCAATCCCCAAAGAATCACAACACACAGGTTGAGAACTGCTGTCCTTAAGGGATAGCTCCATCCTATAAATGTTCCACTCAACTAAAGACACCTGAATGTGCTGTCAATCCAGGAGATCATGGGTTCAAATGAGACTGGAGTCCAAACCTCCATAGCACCTGCAGACTCTGAGGACACTGTTAACCTGGCCATTCCCAGAGAACCTGCCTTTCTACCCTACTTCAATCCCACCTCTCTTTTTGTATATTAATTATGCATAAACTTTGAAGACAGGAGAGAGGCTGAGGTTGAAACAGACCTTTTGTTGATATTACTAGTGGATTTCTGAGGCAGGGATGCACTACGGGTGTGCATCTGTGTGAAGTCAGCTATATTTTCTAATTAACACATCCATTAAAATTCAGAATTTAGAGCAAATGGTAATTTATTACAAGATAGTTTGAATGTAATTGACCCCCATAAGCTCATAGGGACTGGCATTAATAGGTGTAGTTTTGTTGGAGTAGGTATGGCCTTATTGGAGGAAGTGTGTCACTGTGGAGGTGGACTTTGAGGTCAACCTTTGCTCAAGCTTCACTCAGTGTGACATTCAGACCACTTCCTGTTGCCTGTGGGTCAAGACGTAGGACTCTCAGTTCCTTCTCCAGCACCATGTCTGCCTACACATACCATGTCTGCCTACACGCACCATGTCACACCATGTTAATAATGGACTAAACCTCTGAAAATGTAAGCCGCCTCAATTAAATGGTTTCTTTCATAAGAGTTGCTGTGGTCATGCTGTCTCTTCACAGCAAAAGAAACCCTAACTAAGACACAGTGTATATAGTTCATACTGATTGTCAACTTAACAGGATCTAGAATCATGAAAGAAATAATGCTGTGAGCATGTCTGTGAGAGATTTTCTAGACTAGTTTATCTAAGTTTTCAGGGCCTAAGCTAACTGGAGGTCACACCATTCCCTGGGCCAGAGCTTTCAGAGTGACTAAAAAGGGAAGAGAGCTGACCACCAGCACACTCACAGCTCTGTTTCCTGGCTGCAGGTGTCATGTGACAGCCACCTCAAGCTCCTGCACCATGACTTCCCACCCTGATGGACTATGAACTCACTGTGAGCCAAAATAAACCCTGCCTTCCTTAAGTGACTTTTATCGGGTATTTTGTTGCAAGAACAAGATAAGTAACTAACACACACACAGCCTGGGACATTCTGAAAGACAACTTTTAGGGCTGAGGCTGTAGCTCAATTGCTTGCCAAGTATCCACAAAGTCCTGGGTTTGACTCCCAGCACCTCACAAAACCAAGTGTAATAGCGCATGCCGATAAGCCCAAAAGTCAGGAGATGGAGGCTTGCCATAAAATCAAGATCATACTACGTACCAAGCTTGAGGTCAGCCTTGGCAATATGGGATCCTATCTCAAAAAACAACAAAATAAAATAATAATAAAACATAAAAACTCGATTTTTAAATGTAGCAGTATCCTTTCTAGCTTTAAATTCCTTAAATATTACAAATACAGTCTAGAAAAGCTCTGTACAGCAGAAATGTGTGTGATGGAAAATGTCCAAAATAATCACCCCAAGTGGATAGAAATGTGGCTAGCATGAGTCAATTATCTGGGGGTTTTATTGAATTCTAGTCCATTTAAATAACCACTGTGGCTAGTGGCCACCACATGAGGCCACACAGGTCCAGACAACCTCCCTTAACAAGTTCACTGACATGGAAGCACTAATTTACCCATGACCCACTTCACCTTACCAGAGCAGGTGTGCAGATAGAACCCTCATGCATGACTGCACCTACCACAGGAAGAGGGACATGGCACTGCAAGGTCACAGAAGAAGAAAGCTTCCCTGTCCTTGTGCAGCTTCTGCCACTAGTCTTTGGCAAGGGAACTGTCATGAGAATCTGGGAATATTAAGCTGCATCTCTGGTCTCCATTCCTATAACCCTGACCCTCCCATTTGTGACAGCCCAAACTGTATCCAAATACTGTCAGATGCCTACAAAATGTTTAGAAAGCTGCTAGAAGCTTTTAATAAAACAAACATCAGAACTCTGCTCTTAGAATGCCTACTTTGGCTGATCTTACAGGACTAGGCTACTCTCTCCTTTCCCCTGGAAGTACCTTGTCTACCCCATGTACAAAACTCTTCAAAGCCTAGGAAGCTGAAGCTCACACACTCTTTCTGAGGCTCCTGTCCACAAATATACATGCGAGTGTCTGGCTGTGCTCAGTGGAGAGGCCCATGGAGGACCAAAACAGTGTCCATGAGAAGCTAGTTCATCTTGCCTCAACAACTGCCTGTCTAGAAAATTGACAAAGGGGACTTTAGACTAGAAGCTAGCTAATGACAGCCAAGTAGATGGTTCAATTCCCCCCCTAAATTAATTAAAACCAAAGACAGAAAGAAGGGGGAAAGATGCATAACTGCAGATGAACCAGAGACTGGATTGGAAACTGAAGCCTTTCAGCTTTCAAAGACAATCGTAGAACAATGGCCCAATAAAAGATTTTCTCCCTTCAGTGTTCTGAAAGTCATACAATTGACACTCAATTTGTAGTGGAAGTGAGAGGCTTTCTAGGCAAGAGATTTAAAATTATGGGGGATAGCTTCTCCCCATAAACCTTTAACATTGCATGGTGGTATCTCTATGCAAAATGAGCAACTCTAGCTGACACTGCAATTACCCCAGAAACTTGTTCAGAACCAGCAGTTCACTTTCTGTGTTCATCAGTAGATGTAAAGGTTGAGAAGTTTCATGGAGTCCGGTGCTAATATCAGTTCCTTAAGAAGTCAGTGTAAGTCCTAGGCAGTTCTAGCCTGTGCTCTCCCGCATGCCCCAGAGGATCCTTTGAGAATCTGGTACAGAGCAATGGAGCCAATCTCTCTGAGGAAGTCCCTCCCCTTTCCTGCTTCTGTCTCATCCTGGAAGAGTATAAGGCTCTGAATACCATCCTGGGCTCACCAGGGACATAATGAATTCATAGAAACAAACTTATTTAGAAAAAAGCACTGCAATATTTTTTAAGACGTTCATGGTCCTCATTGGGCTCCTGTAGGTGTGTCTCATACACTCAAAAGCCATTAAACCTTCTCTGTGTCCGAATCCAACATCTATTCTGTTGCCAACCTGCAAACCCTCGGCTGACCCCTCAGCCTGTCCCTGTTACTCTGCTGCTTCTCTCCTCATGCCCTGCTGTCACCTTGCACTTCTACACACCCCTCCCTCATTCCTTCTGATGACCCAGTCCTGGCTTCCTCTCTCTCCCTGTTTGCCCTACCTCCAACCCTGAACAGCCAGCCAGCCGGCAGATGTGGATGGAGGCCTTGTTCTTCCACACCCTAACTGTGCCTTTGGAAAACTCTTTCCTCGTGTGAAGCGGCTTTTTAAATAATAGCCCCTGTAGCAGGATCTTATCGTCTTCCTTCCTGCTGCAGCTCAGTTCAGAAGGCAAAAACGCCAGAATCTCACTTTCCAAATGCCCCAGTGACCTGGACATTAATCCAAGTCTGTTAAGAGGAAAGAGAATGTTGGCTGTGTTGGAAAAGATCCTCTTCCTGATAAAAATAAAAGAAAATGAAATGAAGGAAAGTGTTAATCCTCTTGCTCACCATGAACCATGCAGGGGAGTAAGCATTGCAAGGATGTTTTTCCCCTGAGCTCTCAACAGCTATGGCTGCCTGTCGGAGATCTGCACAAAACCACACCAGGCAATATTCTAACATGGAAGGAAGAGGGCTCACAAGGTCCCACTAGACACATGTATCAATGAAGCTCCTGAAACCTGGCTACTAACACGAGAGCCACTAGACACATGTAGAAACAAAACACCGGAAACCTGGCTACTAACACGAGAGCCACTGGACATATGTAGCAATGGAGCTCCTGAAACATGGCTATTGTGACTAGGTAGAATTTTAAGTTTCTTATCAATTAAAATTCCCCTGACTTAGCAGTGCTAGAGATGGTCATTCTGGTCAGTTTTGGAATTTCTCATATACCTTTGGCATACAACATCTACACAACACTTGTATACATTCACCATTGTGCCACACATAGTGAGCAATGGGCAACGGCAGTCCACAGGCAGCAAAAACAAGCTGCTTATCCATACCAGCACTAGCCAAGATGGTAGCCACTAGCCCCAGGTGGCTATTTAAATTCAAACTGAGCCCCACAGTCTTGCTAGTAACTACTCACTAGTGGCTAGTAACTAATACCCTGGACAGTAGAGGTTTAGAATATGTTCAACATTGGAAATTATATTGGATAGCAATGGTTTTCATAGTTTCAAAACAACAATGAAGTTGACTCAAAACATTTTGGTTTGTGTTGTATTGGTAATTCCATGTATTGGTAATTCCAGACAATATTAGTGACAAATGACTCTTCTCTGTCCAGTTTTTCCCTCTGTGGCATGCCCTGCCTACCCAAATCTACCTAGGGACACAGGAACACATGACTGCAGGAGCATACTCACGTTCCAGTTGTGCCACTGTGCAGATGATGTTTAATGGGAACAGGAAAAGTAAAAACTTTAAAATTCATACAGTACAGTTCCCTTTCTGTTCCTAGCAAAGATCCAGTTTGTTCTTTAAAAATCTGGTTACGAGACAATCTCCAAACACAAAACTGCAAGCAATCACTGGACATTTACCATAACATATGAAAGAGTGGGGCCAAACGGCAGTGAGTGGACCCAGTCCTAGCAGTGAACTGTGCTGCAGATACGCTGGGCCACACCTCTGGCCCAAAGCACACTGTTTCCCTGACAGACTTCTTCACAAAAGACAGAAAGGCATCTCTGACTTCAGGGCTCTCTCACTCCTGGTAGCACCCACTTCCCAAAGACAGGCCTAAAATAGAACTCAACTTCTTCAAAAGACTGGGAAAATAGGGCCAGCGAGAGCTGCTTGGCCCTCAGTTATGGTCCATGCATTAAACATTAACATGGCTACAGTCTTTTTCCTACCAGAAATATTAAAAATGCATACAATGTTTCTAATTTCAATTCCCATAATGGTCTGTAATGTTTTCAGAGGGTTCTGAATTTTTGATTTCTCATTCCGCCACCCTGTCCCCATCTCTCCCACCCCCACCTGCTACATACTATGCCTCCCCACCCCCACAAACCCTATGTTCCACCCTCAGTCAACAGCAAAGAAGGGCAAGGCCTTGCTGTCTCCACTCCTTCCATGTTCTGCGACATCTCCTCCTAAAAAGGACATCATCCCTAAGAAGGAAACCTCTGCTCAGATCATGTCTGTAAATGCTTCCTAGCTAAAGAACAAACACTAGAAAATAAAAGAGAGCAGATAACAAAAAGAACATTGTGCTATCTAGTATAATGGAGAAGATGTTTCCAGGTAGGGGATACACAAAGAACATTGTGCTATCTAGTATAATGGAGAAGATGTTTCCAGGTAGAGGATACACAAAGTGTTGTTGTTCATATCCTAAAGTCTACACTACTATATCTAAAGACTATCATTTATTCGGATAGTCTATGAAAATGCCTTGGGATTACCCTGGTGTACTCTCAGGTCCCTGGTCATCCCTTTCCCCTGCAGCTCTCGGGATCCCTCCTCTCTCACACACCATGGCACTCCTGTCCCAGGCACGCATGTGTGTGCACAGGAAGGAGGGTCTGGGTCAGGCTGCTCTTTTGGTGACTGGTGAAGGTAGAGTACTAACAAGACACCTCACAGTTTGAGGTGGATGTCCAAGCAGCCTTCAGCAAACAAACAAGCTTTTCTCGAATTCTAGGAAAATGTGTGTTTCATTCCTGTCAAAGGACCATGTACCCCATTATGAAAAAAAAATCCTATAGTTGGGCTGGCTCAGGGACACAGCACATGCTTAGCAGACACAAGCCCCTGGGTTTAGTCCCCATCACACACACACAAAGGAATCAACAACAAACTTAAGCCACGATTCAGAAACATAATGCTCTGCTGACGTCATCCCTTTTGTTTCACTGACCGAGGCTGAGCTGGAAGCGCTTGCTCTTCATCTGAAGGTTGTGCTGCAATCATCATTTCCGGGCAAGTGCTCATTTCTCCGAAATTGTATTTTCAAAGCAGCTAGGATTTGAGGCCCTGTCCCTAGCATCCCTCCCAGCTTTCTTATCTATGCTGCCATCCCTGTGTCCTGCATGCCACTCACAGTACCTCAAACACACCTAGAACTGTCCCTGAAGGCCTCACACCGTTCTTTCTATCAGCAACACTTCTCAAGATCCCTTCCTGGATTCGCCTTCTCTCCCTCAGACCCCAGCTCTAGCGCAGCCACTGTCCCCTTGCCCACTTCTTTCACCACTGCAGCACCGACTCAGCATCTCTGTCTCATTTCCCACGGCTCCACCGAGTCCCCAGCACCCAGCTCCGCAAGGGGAATTTTGTGTTCACTGCTGAATCTAAGTGTCTAGAACATGCCTGGTACACCGTATGTGCTAATGTCTCTGCATAACTACTGAGTCTGCATGGTGACAGCCCAACTGCTAATGAGATCTCAGCCACAAGACGTCAGCCTCTAATGTGGCTCTAGAAGGACTAAAGACATGACCTGCAAAAATGGGGGGCAAGGATAAACATAAACTAATTTTTTTAAAAAGCCTAGAACATAAATATCTTACATAAATATGCCCGCATCTGTGCCCTCTACCTCTTAGGAAAGGTGACTATCTTACCAGAAAGAAGCTAAGGGCAGCACATGCCAAACTCATTAAGTCAGTTATTACAGTGGTTTATCTGTTCTCCCCGGCACTCAGGCAGGCCAGAGCGGCTGGAGAGATGGCTCCACATTTAAAAGCATACACTGCTCTTACAGAGGACCTGAGTTTAATTCCTAGCATGTCAGGTGGTTCACAACTGCCTGTAACTCCAACTACAGGGCATCTGACAGCCTCTTCTGGCCTCTGACAGCACCAGCACTCACATATGGATACACCCATGCCTATACACACATATATAAAGATAATTAAAAATTAACCTTTTTAATGGAAATACACTATACCTCTCAAAAAGTATCTCAAGTTCTAGATTGCTAGACTATGAAAGACATGCGTGGTGAATTAAAATCACTAGCACAGTTTGTAGGTGTTTTCCACAGATCCTCAGACTAAACAGACACAGCAAACATGTGCTCTCCAAGAGAATCTTAGTTCACACTGAACAAATGGGTACCTGATTTTGTTAAAATTTGTAGAAACAGCATAACAAAACTTCAGACCATTTAATATGCACATGGGCTGAGAAGGGCTATGAATGACTATAAAGGTCTTAATCCAGGTCAAATAAGCAAAAGCCCCAAATGAGAAAATACTGAATTGCTTATAAAGTTCATATGCAAGAAGTTTTAGAAAACTAACACAAAGAAAATGCCTGCTTCCCTTTGCCTTTTATTTTCCTTTCTTTATTTTTCTCTCTTTTGGGGATGGGGATGTGAGCAATAAGGACAACTAATAAGAAGAAAACAAAAAGAATGCTTGCCAGGAAGGAGCTAGGCTCTGGGTAAATGTTAGTTCCCTCCCCTCTCTTGCCCTTTTGGGGGCAATCCTTTTGGGATTACTCAAAGGGCTAGCAAGAGTTTAACCAGCACTTAAGAAGTGAGCCTTCATCTGGCGATGAATGGAGATAGAGACAGAGCCTCACATTGGAGCACTGGACTGAGCTCCCAAGGCCCAGATGAAGAGCAGAAGGAGGGGGAAGGTGAGCAAGGAAGTCTGGACCACGAGGGGTTGGTCCACACACTGAGACAGTGTGCCTGTTCTAATGGGAGCTCACCAAATCCAGCTGAACCCGGACTGAATGAGCATGCGAGTATGCGATCAAACCGGACTCTCTGAATGTGGCTGACAATGAGGGCAGACTGAGAAGCCAATCACAACTGACACCAGGTTTTGATTCTACTCCATGTACTGGCTTTTTGGGAGCCTAGTCAGTTTGGATGCACACCTTCCTAGACCTGGATGGAGGGGGGAGGGCCTTGGACTTCCCACAGGGCAGGGCACCCTGACTTCTCTTATATCTGGAAATGGGGGGAAGAGGGGGGGGACTGGGAGGGAAAGGGGAGGAGGGGAGGAGGTGGAAATTTTTAATTAATTAATAAAAGAAGTGAGCCCAAAAATCCAGCAGCGGCAGCAACAGCTGGAGCAGAAGTAGGCGGGACATCGGCTTCCTGTACTCTCAGATACATCCATTGCTTTGGGGATGCACAGCCCTGCAATCTTGCTCCCTGTTCTTGACTGTTTTGCTGCTCAGCAGAACCTTGGGGATTTGGAGTAGGATGAAAGAAATGAGGGCTGAAACATAAAACAGTTGATCTTCCAATTTATTGGCTACAGCATGGTGTGGAAAAGACAGCACAGCTTCTTGAAGGGGAAGCCCCTGGGTTTAAAACTAAATTGTTTGGCAGCTGCAGTTCTGCTCGAGTGCTATGTAGACCCTACATAAACCACTCCCACTCATTATCTCTGAGCAATTAGGAGTTAGCTAAATTTTTGGAAATAAAGGAGTAGATACTGGAGAGAGGAGAGGTAGGGGGAGGGACTGGGAGGAGTGGAGGGAGGGGAAACTGAGGTCAGGATATTATGTATGAAAGAATAAAAACCAGAGCCGGGCGGTGGTGGCGCACGCCTTTAATCCCAGCACTCGGGAGGCAGAGGCAGGCGGATCTCTGAGTTCGAGGCCAGCCTGGTCTACAAGAGCTAGTTCCAGGACAGGCTCTAGGAACTACAGGGAAACCCTGTCTCGAAAAACCAAAAAAAAAAAAAAAAAAAAACCAGGTGGCTATTGCAGCATGGGTGTGTTTCTGGGTTTTCTGTCTACATGAGTGTTTTTGTGCCATCACCATGTCTATATGACACAGTTTCAAATCCGGCATTGCTATACCTCCCACATTGCCCATTCTTTTAAGGATTATTTAATTATTTTACTTATTTGAAGTCACTTGTGCATCCACATGAATGTTTAGGACTGTTTTTCCTAGTCTGTGGAGCACATCATTGGCATTTTGATGAGGACTGGGTTGGATGAGAAGACTGATTCTAGTAGTTTAGGTATTTTCACAGTGTCAGTTCAGTTAGTGCACGAGTTGGGAAGTCTTGGAATCCTTTCATCAGGGTCTTCCAGGCAAATCCCTCTTCTAACCAGCGTCCTTTCACTTCCTTGGTTAGGTTTATTGCTAGAGATTTTCTAAACTATGATGAATGGGATTCCACCTCTACTCTGATTTCTCTTTCAGCAATCAAGCTGAAACTTTATTAGATCAAAGAGCTTTCTGGTGGGGTCTTCAGGTTCACGATTGTATAGGATCTTACATACACCATCTACAAATAAAGCTAATTTATTATCTTTTCCTTTCCTAATTATATATATTTTATTTCTTTATCTTGTCTTATTGTTCTAGTTAACATACCAAGCACATATTGAATGAAAGAAAATAGTGTCTTGTCTCATTCTTGGTTTCAAGAGAAAATGTTTAAATTTGCCCCCCCCATAATGCTGGGTACATGGTCTACTGTATGTAGCTTTTATTGTGTTGAAGCATATACTGTTGCAATTCCTTGTTTTTCCAAGGTTTTTATCATGAAAAGGACATTAAATTTAGTCTAAGGGTGTTTCTACATCTATTGAAATAATCATGTGTCCCTAACTCAGTTTTATTATAGTAATTGATTTGTATATATTCACATCCTTAAAATGAAACCAACCTAATTATGGTGTGTGATTTTTTTAATGTGCTGTTGTTAAATTTGATTTGCAAATATGTGATTGAGAAGTTTTGTGTGTATGCTCATAGAAACTGATCTATACAGTTACCTTTCTCATTCTTTGATATGGGTTTGTTGTTCGTAGTAATTAGCTTCACAAAAAGTTTGGAAGCACTGCAGTGTTGGGTGTTTATATAATTGTTACATTGCCTTGATGGATTATTTCTATTAATAAGTAATGACCTATCTCTCCTAATTTTGGCCTCATATATATTTTATCAGATATTATTATAGCCAGCCTTGCTTGTTTGAGACTTTCATTTGCTTGATGTATTGACTTCTTTCATCTCAGTCTCAGCTGGTGGCTTTTTCAATGAGGTGTGTTTCTTGTACACAACCAATATTTGGGTCTTGTTTTTTATTCCAATCAGCTAGTCTGCAACTCTTGAGAAATAAGACTTTACATGTAAGATTATTACTGTGGAGTTTTGCTGATTCCCACAATTTTGCTGGCTTTTTTTTTTTTTTTTTTTTTGCTGGTTATTATAGTTTGCTTGCTTCTTTCTCCTCTATGTGTGATAGGCATTTGCTGCTTTACGAAGTTGGACATGACTGGTTGTAGCCTATCTCACCTTTTTCTTCTATTCCTCTAAGGTCATTTACTCTTTCCTTGCTCATATAATTAAAACTGTCTTTCTTCCTCCCCGTGTTTAGGGCCCTTTAAGTATCTTTTGTAATGCTGGACTGGTGATCATGATTGCTTTAGCTTGCTTTCTTGTAATGTTTTTATATCTCCATCAATTTTAAAAGATATAACAATCTTGGTTTGCAATTACTTTGGGGACTTGAAATATATCATCCCACATGTTCCTCACTTTTATGATTTCTGTTAAGAGTTTTGAAGTATTATGAAGTGTTTGCCTATGTTGTGAGATATATTTTTCTCTTAATTTTTTTTTTGAGACAGTGTTTCTCTGTAGCTTTGGAGCCTGTCTTAGAACTAGCTCTTGTAGACCAGGCTGGCCTTGAACTCACAGAGATCTGCCTGCCTCTGGGATTAAAGGCATGCACCACCACTGCCCGGCTTCTCTTATGTTTTTAATACTGTTCCTTTGCTTTGTATTTTGGGAAACTTTAATGTGTTGTGGAAAAGTTCTCTGGTCATGTCTATGTTGGATTCTAAATGCTTGTGAATTTATTCTTTTCTGATTTATTTTTCTTTGATAATTTCACACATGTATATATTGTATTTTGACACATTCACCTCATTCCCCGTCTTACTCCTCTCCCCTAGAATTCTTCATAACATGTCCCCTGTCTACTTTCATGTCCTTTTCTTTTTAACAACCCACTGAATTTAATCAGGACTGTTTGTACTGTGCATAGGTTACTTACTGGCTTATACGTAGTAGGCAGTGGATACACCCCTAAAGAAAAAAACTTTCTCTCCTCCAAAATATTAACTACCGATAGCTCCTCAGCAAGGGATGGAACCTCACCCATTCCTCCTGGAATGTTGATAGGCTCCATCTGGGGCAGAAAAGCACAGCTGCTAAGTAACAGCCATGTCATGTCCAGATGACAGCATGTCACAGCACTCCCCTCTGTCCTCTGGCTCTTACATTCTTTCCACTACTGCCTCCTTTCTCAATGTTCCCTAGGTCCTGAGTGGGGAAGGGTAGAGTTGTGTGTGTGTGTGTGTCTGTGTGTGTGTCTGTGTGTGTGTCTGTGTGTGTGTGTCTGTGTGTGTGTGTGTCTGTGTGTGTGTGTGTCTGTGTGTGTGTGTCTGTGTGTGTGTGTTTGTGTGTGTGTCTGTGTCTGTGTGTGTGTCTGTGTGTGTGTGTGTGTGTTTGTGTGTGTCTGTGTGTGTGTGTGTGTGTTTGTGTGTCTGTGTGTGTGTCTGTGTGTGTGTCTGTGTGTGTGTTTGTGTGTCTGTGTGTGTGTCTGTGTGTGTGTGTCTGTGTGTGTGTGTGTGAGAGAGAGCCGAGATGGAAGGGAGGGAGTAGGGGAGAGAGATAGAGAGAGGGATAAGGAGGAGAGGAGGATAGATCTAGCTTCGGAGTTCTGTTCTTTCTCGACTCCTCTCTCTCCTAGTTCTGTCCTTCTTGGTCTTTCTCTCGCTCTCTCTCTGCTCTTTCTCTTTCTTGTGCTTTCTTCTTTCGAGGAGAGTTACAGATGTCATGGCCCTTTTAGTGCTGAGTACTCAATAGTCACTTCTTCTCAACACTTTAACTACTTATTGAGTTTCTATATTAATTAGTGACCATTACAGAGAGAAGCTTCTCAGGCAAAAGTTGAGGACATCACTAATCTATGTGTATAAATATAAACATTTAGAAGTAGTTTCATAACATGTCCATTTGGAAAGACAAGAGTAAGTTCCCTCCTGAGCCATGGTGTTTTAACCAAGTCTACAGTGGCAGAAATGAACTTCCTTCTATGTAGCAGGCCTCAAATCTAATCCCACAGCCTCATGCCACTATTTTAAGTGGGTCCATCTTGTCTGGCAGGCCACGACTGGGTTGATTCACTGATCCACTGCACTGATGTCTTTTCTCCCCCAGCAGCCCAAAAAGCACCTTTTGGCACTATAAAAGCCAGCTAAGAGAAAGTTTCTAGTAAGCTCCTGATTGAGGTTTTGAAATCTTAGAACCACAGGGTGTTAAATACTCAGAAATAAGATCTCACCATCCTGTTCTGGTCTATAACCGTCAGCAATAGCCAATATGTTATGCCGCTCTGCAGGCCTTTGGGGCTTCCTTAACTAATAACTTATTAGAAAGTATCCCATGATTAGCACTGAGAGTTTCATTTTAAACCCATGGCTTCTGAGGGAAGTATTGTGTGTTGTTGTGCTCCCTCCTCCAGTGCAGTGTACCTATATTCAAATTCCTTCACTTTTACTATTTTCAATTAGTTTATAAAGTGAGGTCCAATAATGATTTTCCATACATCCTTAGTTTTGATTGATCCAGTTCCCACTCCCTCTCCCCTGTTCCCTTATCCTTACCCTAATTAAACGTTTTACCCCCAGTATTCCTCCCTTTGAGTTTCATATCATATGTGTTCTATTTCTTCCTGTGACCTTGAATATGGGTTTCTCTTCAGTCTGAAATATTCCTCAAGGATTTTCTACAGAGCTGGCTCAGTGGTCATAAATAGCTTTAGCCCATTTTTGTCATGGAAATGTTTTATTTCTCCTTCAACTGTGACAAACAGTGTTGTATATATTGCAGCCTGGGTTGGCAGTTGTAGTATTTCAGAACTTGAAATACATCCTTCTAGGCCCTCCTGGTTTTATATTTCAGTTCAACAGTCTGTTGTTGGGTTTTGTTTTTGTTCAGGTGAATGGGCCAGCCTTTATATACGACTTGATGTTTTTCTCTTGCCACTTTCAATAAACTTTCATTTTTTGCATATCTAGTTTTAATTATAATTTGGAGATTCTTTCTGCTTCCTACTTTCCTTCTATATCGAGATTAGCATCTCTTTTCCTAGCTCTTGGAAATTGTTATGACTTCTTTTGGAAATTTTTTCTATGCCTTTAGGATGAGACTCTTCTATGCACAGAACCCACAGATTTGGCCCTTTCATAGTATCTCATGTATCCTGGAGTTCTCATTGATATCTATCATTTTCTCTTTGTCTTGTCTGGATTGCTCTAGTTCCTCTTTACTGTCTTTAAGCTCAGATAGTCTGACCTCTCCTTGATTCACGCTACTGTTGAATCACACACGCCACTGCTGACTTCCCACAAAGCCTTTTAGATAATGTTTGACATGTTCTGTCTCCAGCCTTTCAGATCGGTTTTACCTCAGTAACTTCTAGCCCCTTGTTGAGAATGTACGTGGGATGCGATCAGTATCCATCTACAGATTTTATTGGCTGGTAAAGCTATCGAAGGTTACAATTAAGAAGTAAAAGAGGCTGCGCAGTGGTGGCACACACCTTTTATCCCCAGCAGCTGGGAGGCAGAGGCAGGCAGATCTCTTGAGTTTGAGGCCAGCCTGGTCTACAGAGCTTGTTCCAGGACAGCCAGGGCTGCACACAGAAACCCTGTCTCAAAGAAAAAAATAAAGGGGGTCAAAGAGGAGGAGATACAGAAGAGAGAAACAGAACTAAGAGGGAAGTATATGAGATGTGGGTGAAAAGTATGGGAAACAGTGCCATATAGTTCACTGGACAAAAAATATACACGACAACCCTAAAACCTAACTGAGCAATATATATGGACAGACAAAACCATCATGAGCCATAAATGCAAGAATGGAGATCAAATACTAGAAAATAAGGAAGAAAAAGATACTTATGCAGTGAATTGCTGCCACAGCTATACTGAGGTGGGAGGCAGGCGATCTTGTCAGGGAGTGTCTCTCAGTGCCCAGGAGTGGGGACGCAGACACGGCACTAGCACCTGTCCAGGTCAACCGGCCTCTATGCTTCTGCACCCACTCTGCGCTGAACTCCCTGCTGGAGAGAGGAGGCTACAGAAGTCCACTGCTCTGTGAGAACTTCCGAGTTCTCGGTTCTACAAGTAGTGAATCTGACAGTAAATAGGAGGTTCCAGAGTAGGGGCCACCTGTTGAGCTCAGGCCATGACTGAGGTTGTCCATGGTTGGCCTTAGGTAGAAGACTCGGCTCCTGGCCCCAACTCAGACCATCACCCACCACACTCTTCGCTGCCCAGGCCACGCCTCCTACTCTCCAGAATCTGCCTCCCACTGCTGTCTCCCCCATTCTGGTGCAAAGTGGACTCTAGACCCCTAAGGCCTAGACCCCTATTCACTGTTGTCAGGCCCCAGAGTGGTTCAGTCTTAACCAATAACCTCTCCCAAGATGACCCACAACCACAGCCCTGGGTAACAGAGTGACAAATTGAGCTCTGTTCCACTATCGGCCCATAGTGCCAAGGGAGGGCACCATGATCCGAGGCTTTCCTATTCTGTGACCTTGTCCTGTGTGTACCACAGTCTCTCTTCATCAGGGCTGCCTGGTTTACCCTTTAATGAGACTTTTGCTCCCCCTTCTCCTGCTGGAGGCCACACTGGAGCCATGTGCTGCTTCCCCCAGTATTTGTTTGTCTGTTCATTTTCTAGTCCCCTCTGGTTCTCCACCGCTAGCAGCCTTGTCACCCATGCTGGGCTTTCTGGTGCTCTTCTGCCTTTCTTTAAAACAGCCTGTTCGTTGTTACCCTTACTACCTAAGATGTTACAAAGAAGCACAGTGGAATCTAATTTTCTTACATATGTCTACAGGTGTGGAAGAGCACATATACTATATGCAGACAGAAAGGGAGGCTGCATAGAAAAAGACCATGTGTTTTGGTGTTGTGAAAGGTGGAATTAAAGGCAATCATATTTTCTTCTTTATAAAATCAAGATTAAGTACTAACACTGATTTAAAGATAAGATTTTTGAGTAAATGCTTCCAAAAGTCCTAGTTTGTAACTTCAGAGGCCCGGTTTCCAGAGAAAACTACTGCCGTGTTCTAAGGACATCTAATCAGCCATGGGGAGAAGTCCACACGGCAGGAAAGCAAGGCTACCCTCCGGCAGCCAGCACAGCTTGAGTTTCTCAAGTGAATCACTTTGGAAGCAGGTTCTCTGGCCACTTGTCAGTGGGCCATGGTCCCAGACCAACACCTTGACTGTAGTCTCTTGAAACCCATAGCTATAGCCACCTGGTGAAATACTTCAAATTCCTAACCCACAGAAATTGTGTGAAGAATACTAACTGTGAAGCTGAACTGGCTTAAGTTTGGGGTAATTTGCTGGGTAGCAATTCAGTTGGTAGCATCTGAAATGAAGATCTAAGTGACCCACAGAACACAATGCCCAGGGGCAGTGGCTGCAGAGGCGCTGCGGGACTCCGCATCCGCACTCAGACGCTGGGCTGGAGCACCTGGGAAACAGACAGCCGGTTTCTACCACTGAAATGCAGGGCTCCTTGGTGACTCCGGGACTGGACCAAAGCAAGGGAGATACCAACTCTCCCAGCTCAGGACCTTGTCAGCAGAGGCATGAAGCAGTAACTGGGGTCACCAGACCATGTGTCCCCAAAATAGAGCAGCCCACAGAACAAATAACTTTCCACAAAGGAACTCTTGACATCACACATTCGGCCTGCAACCCCTTTGGTGTGCTTTTAAGCTCCTTTAGATTTTTTGAGATTTTTTTTTCCTTAAGGTCCTTTCTGAGATAATTATTTTTAACTCTAATATTATGGCCATATTTTAAGTGGCCTGGGTTAGGCCCTCCCTATGGAGCTGCTTTAAGCAGTTTGTAATTCAAACAGCGTTTTTCCATTCCCCACTCTCCCATTCCCTTTTTATTTTTTTTTCCAAATCATAAACTTTTGGTAATGATTGCAGGATTGTCAGTTACTTTAAACACTGCAAGCCACACTGGAAATCAAGACAGCCAGGCTTCCAAGTCAGTAAAACTATGGCTGCTTAGAGCTGCGACGGTCCCTGGCTATGTTTATATCTACACAGCACATTCAAAAACTGGGGAAATCACCAAAGTGACTCTGACATAAATCTACATGGAGTAAGGAAACCTGGAAATACAATCACAAGGAAAAAATGTGAACCTTAAAAACTTAATTAGGTAATTTAAGAAGAAAAATTAGGCATCTTCTCCCCTTTATCACCAGTGTTCTTGAAAAGGTGACTCTGAAACAATTTCCACCAAAGCAAAATAAATATAACAGAGTTTTTAAACTATGGGGTCTTAAAAAAAAACTTAGTGGGGCCGGGCGGTGGTGGCACACACCTTTAATCCCAGCACTCGGGAGGCAGAGACAGGCGGATCTCTGAGTTCGAGGCCAGCCTGGTCTACAAGAGCTAGCTCCAGGACAGGCTCTAGAAACTACAGGGAAACCCTGTCTCGAAAAACCAAAAACAAAAAACTTAATGTAGAGTTTTATATCATTTTATATACTAAATTGCTTGTTTTAAGACAAGGTCTCATGTAGTCTGAACTCACTATGAATTCATAGAACTCACTATGAATCTGAGAAGACCTTGAACTTCTGATCCTCCTGTCCCCACCTCCTGGGATTAAAAATGTGTATCCCTCTTCCTGATTTATAGAGTGCTGGGGTTCTGTGCGTACCAAGTAAGTACTGTGCGACTAAGCCATGTCGCCAGCCCAGGGTATAAACATTTTTAATGGGGTAAATCTAATCAGACTCATACTGACAGTAACTTAGTGGGATCCTATACTGAAAAATACTGTAGGCCGGTTGCCTGCAAGCTAATCAGACCAACTCTGTGCTTATTCCCAAAGCAGAGCAGAAGCACCGCTTCCCACTCTGTGAAATAACTACAACATCATGTTAGATATGACCAGACCAGACCTTCAAGTCACAGCTCTTGTGAGGAAGACAGTGGCAGCACTCCAAAGTCAAGCTTTCATTTCCCTAATCAACTGAGATAACTTTAAAGGGCAAGTTATGACGTGAAAACTCTCCGTCACTCGAAACTATTCCCTTCGTGTGACAGAAGAACAGAAGCCTAGTAAGAATTAAGTCCCTGCCACCCACTCCTTCATGAAATATAAAAAATGCATAACAGACCCAAGTGAAATGTGATTCAGAGAAACATTCTGCTATGTGGTTTGCTTGGTAGCATTTTCAGATCATAAGAGGTCAAAGATCTTATTAAGTGTAAGGTACCAGGTAAGTACAAAATAAGGGGAAATTTAAGATTGATCAATGAACCTCAAGTGGTTCAAGGCATCACATCAAAGAAAAACAATCACACTAACAGTCAAACAAACCTTAGCTCTTTAAGTTGGGACTTGAAGATCCTGAAGAGACTGAAGAGCCGGGCTATCAATTAACATTCACAGATGACAATGGGATAGAGGAACCAGACGGCACTTCATCAATAAGCGGCTCCCTGTGTACAAACGACATCTGGCCAGTTGACTCTTTCTACAGTTTATTAATTCAATAGATTGTTACTGAGTGCTTGTTATGCTCCAAATGATCCTCTTGCTCAGTAGACAAGACAGAAGCAACAAGTCTCATTATGAATTTAGCAGCAGCTGCCTGACTCATAATTGACTAAAACAATAACTTACAATCATACTGGCCTAAATCAGCTTCTATATCAAGTAAAAAAAAAAGCAATTTTATGAACTCCTCAGTATCCAAGAGAAGATAGAAAATGATTCAAATAATATAAAAGGAAATACCCCATAAAATAATTCTTCCATCCTTAGTGACTTCCACTGAATTTAAATCTTCTGATTGTTATATTATTATTTTGCAAGCATTGATATAAAATAGCAACTTGGGAAATACGCTTCAAATTTTGCATGGAAACAAACATTTTTTAATTAGTATGTGTGATGGATGGTTAGTTTTTGTCAACTTACCTTGACCTAGAATCATTAGAGACTCCCAAGTGTCTAGAACAGGTTGGCCTGTGGGCATGTCTATAGGTGACTAACTGACTTGATGATTAATTGATCTAATTCACTTTGGGCAGCACCATTCTCTATACAGGGTCCCTAAAGAGTGAAGAAAGCTAACTGGACATAGAAACAAGCAAGCTGGCAGCTTGGATGTGTTCCTTTCTTTCTGCTTTTGACTATGGACTAGTTACTTGAGTAATTACTGCCTTAGTCATGGACAGTAGCATGAAACTAAGCTAAAATCTTTCCTCCGCTGTTGCTTTTGGTCATAGTATCTTATCACTGCAACAGAAATGAAGCTATTCCAGTTTTGATAAGCTTTACCGTGAATGCCTAAACTCAGACTAAAACTAATCGTTTCAACTTACTAGGACACTGGGTGTGGCATATGAAATGAGCATCCGAGTCTGAAATCAATCCACGCTTTACAAAGGTAGTGAAACTGTAGGACCTTGATTGGTTCAGATGCTCTCTCTAAACAGAGCCACAGTTTTCTCTTAGATTTTGCTTCCTTTTAAACAGCTGTAACTTAACTTTGACATAAACTTCTTAAGAGCCATCTTTCAAGACAGCTTGACATTTTAGTTGCTGTTGAACATTCTGTTGGCTGGAAACAAAGCCTAGCTTTTCAAGTTCAGGATCCTGTGCCCAAACCTCTCCCCCAGCAGCCCCAATGTCTCTTTCTGGGACCGGGTCTGTTAAAGGCCAAAAAACTAGTCTACTCCCACAATACTCAACTTTCCATTAAACACACACACACATACACATGCATAGAATCAGAGATGTATGTGCACAGTCATGTACGCATGTGTGCACACACACACTACAGTCATCAGAAAGTAAGCAAACATGATCAGGCCAAAATAGCCCCTCTAAAACATCTGTTCTAACAACAGCCAACTAAAGTGATGACAGCGCCTGTGAGAAGCTGAACAGATGACCACGCTGGGGCTGTGCTAATGCCTTATGCAATAAAAAGCATAGGAATAAGTTATCCAGCTTACTCTGGCTTCAACTCTAGGTTACAAAGTCAATGCTTCAAAAAAAAAAAAAAGGCAATATAATTCAGAGCACAACTGGCCAGAAACATTAAGTTGCTCTGTGCCTGTGGCTGGGGTTAGGGCCTTGAGAAATAATGAAAAGGAGGCCATTGCTGGAGAATATAACGCTCATCACAGGGATCAATTAAAACCTACGCATGACCCCAGATCCTTTACAACTGCTATGTTTAAACATTCTCTCATTGAAATGCTTTCAATTAAACAAGCTGCTAAAGTGGGAGAGCAAGCTTGAAACAGTAATGAGCCAAGGTCTCAGATGAGAGTGAATGCAAGAGAAACAGAGAGCCCTCTCCCCACCCCGCCCCATTCCTGTATCCTACTGAGCTACACAAGCCCCTGTGAGATGGAAGTTCAAGTGTCTCCACAGCACTGAGAGAAGTGATAAAGCATCTCTCACTCCTCACCCCTACTAGGTTGTGACCCACAGCCCCATGGCCAGCACACCCAAGAACCTGCAGAATCAAGTCACATGGACAACTCTAAAGAAATGATGCAAAATTATCCTGGATGCAGCAACACACCGCGGACTCCTTTCCCATTGGACACAGGCAGCACTGCAGCAGGTAGTGACTCACTGTGCCAACAGAGACCATAAGAGGTTTGGCTCCACTAGACTCCCTGTCCCTCCGCTTGCTTAGTTCTGAGTGAGGCTCTTGTAAGTCCATGAAGCACAAGACTAGAGAAGAGCAAGGGAATTAGTCATACCATAGTCTTATGCCAAAGACAAGTCTTCTTTATCTCTCATAATAAATTTCTTTAAAACTGAAATGGAATGCAAATATTTGTCAATGCCTATTCTGTGCCTTGGGATGTTTAAGTTCTGGCTGGCTCTGGTCTTAAGGAGCCCATAATTTAACTGCATAACAAGAGATGTGCTCTTAAGAAGTCAAATAGAAATCACTGCATTTCAAGCCAGGGGAGCGTTAACAAACAGCCGCCCGTCTCAGTAGTTTCCACATGTGGCCACAGCTGCCATTCGCATCCAAAGGGTGAGATCTATTCACACCTGCAAAGGGAGGACAGAAGAAAAGTGCACAAAAGTGCAGCCATGCAGGTGAAAAGCTGAAGGTGCAGGCTCAATGCAAGGACAAACATGTGCTAATGACACCCCCACAGAAAAACAGTGGAGGACACACTGGAGACGCAGCCCTGGTGGGCTTAAGTTTGATATTTACCCCATGGGAAACAGATTCAGCAAGGACTTGGCAAAGACGAATACCAGAATCAAAGCAGTCAGAGTGCACTGAGAAACCTGTGGTGAGCTGGTTTCAGTGCAGAAGTCCTTGCGTGCAGAGCCATGGCAGCAATTAAAGTAACTGTTTTGAAGAGATATTGGCCAATGAAAGTGGAGAATGTGGGTCATGTTCACATACCATTTAGAAGCCTGATAGGGGATGAGCAGAGCACTAACATGAAGCAAGGGCTCAACCAACATTTACTTCTAAAGCTGTATTTATTATTACCTAGATGTGAACAAACAGGCCTTTGAGGAAAGTGAAGTGAGCCAAGAAGTGGGGTAGGTCTCAGAAGCCTGAGCCTACAGCAACCCTGAGAAGAACAAGGAAAGAGGAACCCAGCAGAAGAACAGCAGAGAGAGTCTTTTCTCCTAAGCAGAGACAGCTGGCCTGTAATTTAATGCAGGCCCAGAGGGAAGCCTCAAAGGAAGCTGAGGCAGGAAGAGGCAGCGCTGAGGACAGCCCCCCGACCACAATGCCTATTAACACCTGACTCCAGAGATGAGGCTACTTGATCACATTGTGGCCAAGGGCTCCTCAGAGGTGAGAAACTCTTCTGGCACACCCCCTAAGGTGTGGCTCTGAGCTCCTGCCACATCGCTGCCCCCAGTCTCCAGCTCTAAGGAGGACTCATGCTGTTCGCTGGTGTCCAGAGAGAATCAGATGTCCACTGAAGGTCCCCTGCCAGTACAGCGCAGAAATAAGTACTCTGTGCACTCCCTTCCTTCACCGGGAGCAAGCTTCCCACAGACACACCAGGGGGAGGCAGTACCTCAGAGAACTTGTTAGCCAGAACACAGGGAAGCAGATACCTGAAAACAAAGAGGCCACAGCTGCAAAATGTTCAACTCAATGGCAGTAAAGCTAAAAGGAAATCTTCCTGAAGACCGCACAAGCAGGTGTACAGGTGGAGAAGCAGGGCCATCTGGAAGGGGCAGGTGGAAGCTGTCTAGCTCTCCTCATGAAAGAGTAAGTAGCTCAGCTCACACTGTGGCCTGAGGAACAGAAACCCCGTTTCGTCCTCTAATCCTCTCTAGACCCCGAAGGGAAGGGTGTCCACTCAGAGGACACCTCACTGTAATCCACAGGCCTCAGCTTCTACCCCCTGACTACGGGCAGTGGCGCCTCTACATGCCCTCTGTAGATACTCAGCATCCCCACAGGTGTGCTCTGCTGACACAATGACAACAGGGAACCCTACATGAGCCCCCCTCAAAAAAAATGAATAAATAAAAAAGCAATGGCAGAATCCAGCAGCCACTCTTTAGGGCCACATTTACACTCAAAACTCCTTACAGAAAACACAATTGCCTGCTTTTTTCTAGAATTATCGGGAGGTGGCCTCGTGGTTTACAGTTTGAATATGTGACTCATTTGTGTCCCACAAACAGAAATTCAAGAAAATTCAAAATGCTTGCCAAACTATAGCTTACAATCAGGTAGAGCTCTGAACTCATTTCTATAAATGTATTCCAAAATGTGTTAAGCTTCAAAACATAATTCAAAAACAGACAATAAAAACTGGTACTACAGACATCTGGCATCTTAAAAGTCTAAACACATGGACAAACATATGTTATTGTGTTCAAGAGCATTATGAGACCCAAACACAGACATTTATAACACCTTCAGGAAGCTATGCTACAAGCAATGCTTTGCTTTCTTACAGACAAGGAACTGGCAGCCCCGGACTGCACTGATTAGCCATTCTTGGTAGGTACTGCACTGGACATCCGGGCTATAAGTGTTTCTCATTTGGGACAGGCAAGTAAGTGTTCTACCCTGAGGTAGGTAGGCATTGATTCCCCACGTATCTGACAAAGGCCTTCTGCGTATCAAATGCTGTGTCAGATACCAAAGCTATGACAGCAGAAAGAGAACAGAGGCAGAAGTCTGGCCAGAAAGGATGGACACTAGAATGAAAAGGTGCCAGGCATGGGAGAGAGGAACACAATGAGGGTGTCTGTGGAAACCCAACAGAGTCAGGTCTTTAGCCCCAGGGCTCAAAATAACTGGCTTAAGTTAGAAATGACAAGTGACTGACATCCTGAACACAGAAGCTCATGGTCAGTGCAGGTGAGGTGGACAAACCCAGATCACAATCTCTAAGGATCGGGACAGGACCAAAGTGGGGAGCTGATGCCCACATTGAAGCAACAAACTAATATAAAATACCTACAGCATGCAAATAGTGCTCTAGCTTCAACTTCTACACGTCTCCCCAGTACCACCCTTTCCCCACATGAACTGATAAGACACATTATCCATCTCTCCTGGCCCGAACGGCAGGTCCTCAAGCATTCACCAGCAACCCTGTGAGAGAGATGCAATCTCTCCTTCAGGAGGAACTGAGCCATCTTTTGAGCTCTGCAGTCACTTCTGCTTTCTGGAACACCTGCTGGTGATGAAAAGCAGGCTCTGATTTGATGGGTACCAGCTGCTGAGAACAAAACACCCAAGGTAATCACGCCTGCAAAACTGCTGCTTTAATGAAAAGCAACACTATTTGATGGGCTAGGTGCACTTCCAGGAAATCAGAGGTCTGCTTGTCTTTTAGAAGCAAACTCAGTGGATCCCTTCAGCGTTCCATCCACTCCCCACACCCCGTTTTCATCTCTATATCCACTTAGAATTCTCTCACACCTGCTAGAAGTCCGGGATCTTAAGCAATCGCAAGTGCTCACACTGCCAACTCTGAGGGAATCCATTTGCTAGCTGCTGCTGTAGCCTCCGGTGCTGCTTAAAGAGACATCAGTGTCTCCTTGCCCCACCCACGATCAGCACTTTGAAATTCAGCACAAATCTCTTGTTTCCTTCAACTCCGGTTTTCATTTATGGGGCCTGGAAACTAATGTGCTTTTTGGCTCGTGTAATGAGAAAAACCTTTTTACTAAAACACACACAAACTAATTCCTTTTTCAAAGCAAACAAAACTATTTTCCATGTTGCTTTAAAAGAAAATTAAGCAGACAAAGTACCAACTCTGAAGCATATCTAACTCTGATAAAGGAAGATGGTGAACGGGAAGGAGGTTTACAGGGAGATGATAAACTCAAAGGCCCAGGGAAAGAGAAGAATCTTTCTGATGGACACACTTCAAGCAGCTGGGATGGTCAGACATGACAGCATACAGGATGCCCAGTTAACTCTAAAGTTCTAATAGTAGTACAAGGATTATACACCTAAAATTATTCACTCTTGGTCTAAGGGGTGCGAGTCAATGAGGTCACTTACTTCGCTTGTGACAGGATCTGATGTTGCTCCCTAGGACCTCTCCCCAAAAAAGATTAATCCTGTATATATGAAAATTAAACTTATCTGGGTATTCTGCAACCCTACAAATTATACATGTGTGTATGTATGTATATATATATATATATATATATATATATATATATATGAGAAGTACACACACACATATATACAGAGAAGTGTGTGTGTGTGTGTGTGTGTGTATGTGTGTGTGTGTGTACTTTTCCTCTGAAAGGTAGGCGTGTCCTCCTCCTAATCTCTAGGGTAGGCTGTGATTAGTGACTTGTTCTCAAAGATCAGAATAGGGAAACGGTGGCAATGGCCTCGTGAGATGGGCAGCATGTGGCAAAGTTCATGGTACCAGCCCACCAGGAGGCAACTCTCTGACAGGTGGATCTCATTCAGGCAAGGCCATGAAACTACAGACCTCCAAATGTCTTATGTGTTTGTTGTGTCTTTACATGCTTGTTACTGCAATATTCATCTGGAATCTAGTATGGTGTGCATGGATATGGGGAAATCTCCAGTGCCTGTAATACAGTCTATCTATTGGAAACATCCTGTTCTACTGGGCATTTTTACCTATGGATTGTCAAGATGACCCGTCCCTAAGCTGTACTTTCTAAATTGATAATAAAAATGATAGCAAACGCAGCATTTTGATGAATAAAAATAAATACAAGGATATGTTTCACAGCCAGGGCCCATGAGTTTCATCTAAAGAGCTGCATGGATTGTGTAGCTCAAGTTAATGATTATTGAGTCCCTGTAGCCCAGCTAGTTTAAATTCTTTTAACCTTAATGTTGGGAGATGGTCACAAATTTCAGAGTGCATCACAGCTGAAACAAAGCTTTGAAAATAACCAAGTTAGAATAAGATGTTTCTGTTATATAACTTTGAAGTGGAAAACCCAAGAAGACAATCTAAAGGTTTAGAAAGGCACATAGTTTGAGTGAGGGACTCTTTAACATCAGGGAACAAGAACAAGGCAGCCAATTATCATTAGCTATACCTTTCTTGCTAGAATTGGTTGATGACCAAAGGTGATGATTAATTCCTTGTACACATTTTTGCTCTCAATCTCCTGATATAAAAAAACTATTGATGAGTGGGTATGCACCCTAAAGATTTAAAGTAGAGCTAACTGATTCTTCTTCATATATAAAAGTTTAGGCTTGTGATTCCTTTAAGACTCCTTATAAGACTACCTTTCAAAATAAGTAATACAGTAATCAGGCCTTTCTTTGTAACCGCCAAATTAGCCTGTAGTAAAGACCTGACAAGAGCACCTTGCTCACCCACACAGTTAATCTATTAACAAGTTGCTTGGGTATGAATGAATGTGGGTTCTTGGGATAATTTGTTTTTCGCCGATACACGTAAATGTTTAATCATGAAAGAGAGTTGGAAAACATGTTGTTTTCTACTGTTTGTTCTGTATTCATTGTAATCATGCACTTGAAAAACAGAATGTAACCACATTGTAATTCCTATATTGCTGGGAAAACATGGATGGAGTATATAAACTGCAGGGGAAAAAGAAGAAAGCAGAGAAAGAACACGAGAGAACAAAAGAATAAAGAAAGAAGCCATCAAGAGTGTAAGTGTCCTCTTCCCTAAACCCCCTTGGATAGAAAAGTCTAGTTTACACTGACTCCGTGGATGTCTCTCAAAGTCCTGTGCTGTTGGAGGTTGCCCTGCCCCCCAGACAGCCGTAAAAGAGAAACACAGTGACTTCACAGTGGAGGGACCAGCTCCACACTGCATGCTCTCAGCGATTAATATTAGCATGCAGAGACGTCAAGAGGAAACAGAGGACACTTAATATTAGCATCCCTTCCCAAAGCAGTGTCAGCCAGTACTCCCCACGACTGCCAAGCTCTCCCCACAGACTGAGGCACTGCCATGGACAGGGAAATGCTCTGTGGTGCCCAGATGGGTCCTAGAACAGAAAGAGGACATGATGGGAAAACTAGTGAGATACAATTCATTTTTAATTGCTAGCAATATGCCCAAGGTCCATTTCTGAATTCTGTGCTGTGGAAGTATAAAAGTTAACAATTGGAGAGAATGGATGATGGGTGTATGGGAACCCTCTGTTAGCACTGTTAGCAACATTCCCAGAAATCAAAAAAATCCTCAAAAGTTTGTTTTTAAAAAAATCAAATGGACTCCACCCATCTGACATTCTTTCACTCACTTCTAGCAAAAGCTAAGGACGGTCAAAAAGGAAATTTTACAACCTCCTTCCCCTTCTGCCCTTGAAGTGCCCCAGCTTACAAGTGGATGTGGGTTCTGGTTCTTACAGAGCTCCCCATCCCCTGCACAGGTATGTCCCCAGATAAAAGCCTATCCTGTCTAAGTCAAATCAAATGTAAAGAAATTAGAGGAGGGCAATCAAGACGGTAAGCTGGTGACGGAGCCTGGCGCACAAGCCTAGCTTGAGTTAGACCTGCGCAACCCATGGAAAAGGAGGAAGGAGGGAGGCCAGGACCACTCGGCCTGCTCTTGCAGAAGACCTGGGTTCAACCCCCATTACCCACATGGTAACTACTGTGGTAGCGGTAACTCCAGTCCCCAGGGACCTGATGCCTTCTTCTATATGCATGTGGTACACAGACAGACAAGCCGACAAAACACCTATACACACAAACTTAAAATTTTTTAAGTAGGCTGGGCAGTGGTGGCACATGCCTTTAATCCCAGCACTCGGGAGGCAGAGGCAGGCGGATCTCTGTGCTCTCGAAGCCAGTCTGGTCTACAAGAGCTAGTTCCAGGACAGTTTCCAAAGCTACAGAGAAACTGTCTTGAAAAACTAAAAAAAGGCAGAAAAATGACTTCATAAAGTTATCCTCTGGCCTCCATACATACACTATGGCATGCACCAACACAAACATCATGTGTACAACACACACATCTACAGAGCGAATAACAACAATAATAATTAAGGGAATTGTAGAATTGCTTCAAAGTTTGCCAACAAATGCAGGAAGAAGATTGATGAGAGAAGGGTGGTGTGTCAGTGCTAGTCAGCAAGTCTTGCCAGCAGGACATGGCAGAGGATCATGACTAGAATTGCCCAGGGAGTCTTTCAGGCCTGACCAGCTGCCTTCACTTTCTGGCCCAAGCCGTCTTCTCTATGGTAATTAACCATCTCAGTTTGTCTGAAACTATCAGGGTTTTAGCACTGAAATCTTCATATACCAGAAAAGTCTCTCAACCCCAGGAAAACCTCATCCTCTCATTGTGTGTGTGTCGTGTGTGTGTGTGTGTGTGTGTGTTTCTGTCTGTCTGTGTATCTGTCTGCCTGTGTGTGTATGTATGTATATGTGTGTTATGAACAGAAGAACACACACATAATACACACTTAGAATGTGGAAGGAAATACTCAAAAAGCCAAGTACAGTTCCAGAGTCCAGGAAAGTAACTATGTTTACAGAAAGTTCTAGAAAGTAGGTGTGATTCCCACGTACCTATAATTTCAGCACTTGGGAAGCTGAAGCAAGAGGTTCACCATGAGTTTGAGGCCAGCCTGAGTTACATAATAAGCATCAAGCCAGCCTAGAAAACAGTAAAACTTTGTCCCAAAAGGAAAAAAATATTGTTTAAAAAGCTCTAGAGTAGGGGAGGGGAGGGAAGTGAGAGAAGGGGAGGAGATGGAAATTTTTAATAAAAAAGTGAAAAAAGTAAAATAAAATAAAATTAAAAAAAAAAAAAGCTCTAGAGTAGCAACCTGCCTCTTTGAACACCTACCTGCCACCGCTGCATATTTATACTCACTGCTGTTTCCAGAAGGACAGGAACTCTTGGCTACTATCTACGAAAACACAAATACCACCCTTTTACCTAGCCTGGAATATATTTCTAGACCACTGGAAAAGGCTATTTAGAATAGTGGGATCACTCCGGGCAGCGTGGGTGGCAGTGCACAAACCTGAATGTACAGGTTCAACAGACACCAATGCAAGCACCAGACATCTGTGTATGAAAACACCAGCAGCCCTTGTCCTGCTGCCAAGCATCCTAAATATGAAAACAGATACTCCCCGGGTGCAGGCAGAGAGGCTCCCCTCTGCATGCCTGCATCTGGAAGCCTGAACTTGAGCAAACACCACCTTCCCCACAGGTGCCATGGAAGATATCCAGGCTGAACTCCTTCCTGGGTAAGGGCAGGTGTTGTGGTACAGGGTGACCATCCCTCAGGTGTCGTCACAACAGCAGTGACCATGGCTTTGCAAGATTTATGGGCAAGGCACATAACTGCAGTGTCCTCTTACAGAAGAAGCAAGTTCATCACTGTGGACACAGGAGTTTGAGAAGGAAACAAAAATATGTTCAGAGCATTTCGACAAACTCAGATTTTTATATTTTCAAAATTACAACACAAGATCTCCTGAGTAAATTAGGAGCATGGGGACCATGGGAGGGGGTTGAAGCGGAGGGGAGAGGAAGGGAGGGGAGCAGAGAAAAATGTATAGCTCAATAAAATCAATTTTTAAAAAGCAAAAAAAAAAAACAAAAATTAAAAAAAAAAAAAAACAATGTCAAGGCCTGGTTTGAATCCTGAAGCAGAAAAAGAAGAATTGCTGAGGCAACTGAAGAAGGGTAAAGCTAGCTAGAGCTGGGCAGGGTGCGCACACCGCTAGAGCTGGGCATGGTGGCGCACACCGCTAGAGCTGGGCACAGTGCGCACACCGCTAGAGCTGGGCACGGTGCACACACCGCTAGAGCTGGGCATGGTGCACACACGGCTAGAGCTGGGCACGGTGCACACACGGCTAGAGCTGGGCATGGTGCATACACCGCTAGAGCTGGGCAGGGTGCGCACACCGCTAGAGCTGGGCATGGTGCACACACCTCTAATCCCAGCAGCCAGGATCCAGAGGCAGACAGATCTATGTGAGTTGGCCTAGTCTACAGAGCAAGTTCCGGGACATCCAGGACTAAACAGAGAAACCTAGTCTCAAAACACACTAACCAAACATACAAAAATTAAATAATGAATTTCTTACTTTTGGTAATTCAGCTAAGCTCAGGAAAGATATGCACTTTGTTCACATGGAAAGTTCCTATTACTGTTTTTGCAACTTTTCCATGTCCAAAATTATTATTTCAAAATAAAATGTTTTTTTAAGATGCATTTTGCATGTAACATGAAAAAGATTCTAAAACTATACCAGTAGACCACAGGAATTCTTGTACAAAGACATCTCCCAGTTACTGTGAAGGTTATGAAAACTGGCATACCTCATTTTGCAAAAATCTCAGACTCAAAGTCATCCTTGCAAACGAGGCTGTGAGGTATGAGTGCTTCACCAAACATGACAGCAGCGGCTGTCCCACATGCCAAGGACATGTCACGCCACTATCCCAGCTACTTGTCAAGTTGTTAGCTCAGCCCGGCATGTGATGGGAATGTAACTGAGGTGGGTGGACCAGTCTCTTCCTAGAACTCGGTTTGTTCCTGAGGCTTGAGAATCTAGAAAGAACATGGTGGCAAAGGCGACAGTGGGCTCCTTCCCAGTCCCTGAAGTTTCTGCCTTGCGCACTGTCAGGAACTCTGCACTGGCCCTTGTGTATACAATCCTATTACAGAACCCACGAAAGAGCTATCCTAATAGGCAGAAACAGACACTTGTGAGCCTGCTGGGACTCTGGCCACTCCTGACTCCATAGCCAGAGGATGGTTGCTGAAGATATTGGGGCATTATGGTTCAGATCTCAGAAGTCCCCAAGAGGACCATTTGAGGGGCTGGAGAGATGGCTCAGCGGTTAAGAGCATCACCTGCTCTTCCAAAGGTCCTGAGTTCAATTCCCAGCAACCACATGGTGGCTCACAACCATCTGTAATGAGGTCTGGTGTCCTCTTCTGGCCTTCAGGCATACATGCAGAAAGAATATTGTATACATAATAAACAAATATTTTTTTAAAAAAAGAGGACCATTTGAAGGCTGCGTCCCAGCCCATAGTACAAATGGGAGGTGGTAGAACCTTCAGGAGACGGGGCCTAGTCGAATGAAGTTGAGATGATAGGACTATATCCTTGAAGGTCCTGTCTCTGTCACATCCTGACTGTCATCATGCTTCTCTACCATGTGCTCCATTATGATGTGCCATGCCACCACAGGCAGAGGGACAGGGCCAGCTGACCATGAACTGAAACTTCTGAAACTGCACACCAAAATAAGCCTCTCCTTATGAGCCATGTACTTTGTCACAGTGTTGGAAGGCTGATTAGTACTCGGGTCCTCCAGGGAAGGGCCACATAGAAGCAGACACTGAGCACAGCTGTCAGTGGTCTCCAGACCTGTGCACTCTCAGCAGTACCTAAACTGAGTGATGCACCCACTTTATTGGTAAGGCGAGATGTTCATGGTTCCCGTGATACACATTCACTTGCTTATAAATAATATGTCTTCTATGGCATGTACACTTAATGACACTTTAAAGGATACCTAAAACATAGAATTTTTAGAAAATAAGCAACATATAAGGAGTGATACATATGTCCCGTGTTAGCTTTTTCCCACCAAAGGCCACTTAGTGACTGCTAGCTTAAGTCACTAGCACCATTCACTGTACCCTGGGTTTTGCTTGAGGAAGATAGGGGAGGGGGATTTGAGGCACTAGGATGATTTAGCTTACTCCAGATGCTCAGACTGGGTAAGGCTGCAGGCCTCCAAAGAGACCCTACCCACAACCTTGTAGTCACATACCTTCCTCCTACCTCTTTGAGTGTAGTTGAAAATGCAAAGTGAGCACACCATTTTCCTGCTTAAAAAAAAAAATCCTTCCAGCGTTCCCCAAGACTGTAAAGACGAAGAGAAGGTGCTTAAAATGTTACATGCTGCCCACCCCAAGGTCATCAGTCAATTCAATGCCCCAG
Organism: Arvicola amphibius; assembly: GCF_903992535.2. Classification (NCBI taxonomy): domain Eukaryota; kingdom Metazoa; phylum Chordata; class Mammalia; order Rodentia; family Cricetidae; genus Arvicola; species Arvicola amphibius. The sequence goes on from NC_052051.1 coordinate 32,058,738, forward strand.
CCATAGCCATCCAGCTCTGCTTGCAGGCCCGGAACTGTTCTACACAGTGGCTTCAGCATCTGTGCCTTCCCATAGTTCGCATGCAGGAAAGGCGAATTCACAGTAATGGCCTAGACAGCCACAGGACACTGCAGGAAATGACAGTCACTACCCTTCTGAGGCTACATCACAAAAGGCAACACAGCTTCCTCCTTAGGGAATTTAGCTTCTTGCCATAGGGAATCACTGGAAGTTTGTCCTGGGATGCTCAGGCAGCCATGGGAAGGCCTCCTGCCAGCTGCCAGTGTCCACCTGGAAGAGGACTCACCAGCCCTTGTTAGGACTTCCAATGACTGTGGCCCTAACTGACACCCTGATGGCAACCCCACAGAGACTAAGATCCACAAATGCCCACCAGTCTGCTCTTCGCACTCTTCAGTCACTAAATTTTGGGGTATTTTGTTGCCTAGCAATAAAGAAGATAATTCAGTTGCCCTTCATAGTTGTACAGTAAGGTCTCACATTGGACTGGACACACACACACACACACACACACGCACACACACATTTCTTCCCCGTCCCCAGTGTATATGAATATCCTTGTGTATACACACAGACATGCACACACAGTAGTACTTCCATATCCATGGCTCCAGTTCCCTGATTTGGTTACAATGGTAAGCTGCAGTCCAAAAACACCAAGTGGAATTTTTCAGAAATAAACAGTTTATAAGTTTTAAATTGTATGGTATTCTAATGTTATGTGATGATATAAATCCCAGAGTGTGAATTATTCTTTTGCCAATGTATCCATATTACACTGTATGTAAGAAAAGTATACAATGGATAGAGTTTGAGCTCTTAGGGTTTTTTGCTTTAGGGGGCAGGATCTTGCTATAATATATAGCCCAGGCTGGCTTAAAATCAAATCCTACTTTCTGTCTCTGCCTTCTGCCTCCCTAGGGCTAGGGCTGCTGTGCCCAGCGAGGGCTTGCTGCTATACCTGTCTTCAAGCTTCTACTAGAAATGTTAGAACGTCTCTCTCGTGATGATGGGCGACTAGTGAAGCACTTCTCTAATTATTCTTATCAATAAAACTCAGAAGTCAGATATCAGGGTAAGAACCTGAATGAACAGAGAAGTGGTGGCAAAGTGACCAGGCATCTCCTCTCTCACTCCTAAACCCAAAAAGACCAAGACTCTCTCTAAGCTCCGCCCTATTACTTCCCGTGTCTATCTATCTGTCCTCAGTCCTCTAAAACCTCTATGGCTAATTTTGGTCAGCTAGTAGCTAGCTCCACCCTCTGATTCAAAGCAAACTTTATTGGCAGTCTCATGATTATCTGAATGCAATTAAAATATTCCACAACAGACTCTCTCTCTCTCTCTCTCTCTCTCTCTCTCTCTCTCTCTCTCTCTCTCTCTCTCTCTCTCTCTCACACACACACACACACACACACACATACACACAAACATTTATGCTTAAAACAGGCTAGAGCGGGCTAGAAAAATGGCTCAGCAGATAAGAGCACTGGCTGCTCATCCAGAGCACTCTGGTTTGATTCCCAGAACCTCCATAGAGGCTCCCAATTATCAGAAACCCCATTCCAGGGGACCCAGTGCCTTTTTGTGACCTTCTCAGGCACTGCACACATGTGGCATGCAGACAAACACCTATACATATAAAATAAACAGAGCATGCTATAAGAAACAGTATGAAACTGAGACTCAAGCACCAGCATTGAGTTAGAAAGCAGTAGCATGACAGGAATTAAATAACCAGTCCTCTTGTCATTAAATACTCTAGAAGAAATGTACAAATGAGCAAAAACCTTGCTTATACTAATGTACCATTATCATTTGTTCTATATCTTAAATAATAATTAATGGTAACGATTTTAACTAGGAGAAAGTGAAAAGAACACACACAAAGTGAGCTCAGCTCACAGTAGTCATTAGTTTTATAGAAAAATAGCTTTATTTATTAAATTAAATGAGCTAGTCATAATTACGTATTGAATGGATACTTTTTAAGAACTTTCTTCTCAAATTGGATGGTGAAAGCTAGACTCCAGGATGCTAACCCAACAGTTCATCCAGAACTAGTGGCACCCCTCCAACCTGAGCAAAAACCCCAGGGAAAGGCGGGGCTACAGTGCAGGTGGTCACAGTACAGACTCAGGTGCATCAGCTGCAGCTTTAACTGCAGCATCTGGATAAGCTGCCTGTGTTGATCCTGACAAGGAGTATATTAATGCTGATTCTCTCTAATGAACAAGAACACAAATATATCCACATCGATCTTCTTAGAATTAATAAAATGTGAAGCCAGAGACCCTTTGCTGCTTTGACTTACCAACAAAAGAATGTTTACCTGAGGTTGTCCCCAAAGTACAAACTATTATTGGCCACTGAGAAGCTCAGAAAGTTTTTCACAACTAGTTATTTAGTTTTGTTTGCTTGTTTGTTTGTTTGGTTGGTTGGTTGGTTGGTTGTTTCTTCAAGACAGTGTTTCTCTGTGTAGCTCTGGCTGTCTGCGAATTCTCTTTGTAGACAAGGCTAGCCTTGAACTCATATAGATCTGACTGCCTCTGCCTCCCAAGTACTGGGACTATAGGCATATGCTATCATGCCCAGCTTACAACTAGCTATTTTGGAATTTAAAAGTTTTAAAACAGGGGCTGGAGAGATGGCTCAGAGGTTAAGAGCATTGCCTGCTCTTCCAAAGGTCCTGAGTTCAATTCCCAGCAACCACATGGTGGCTCACAACCATCTGTAATGGGGTCTGGTGCCCTCTTCTGGCCTACAGGCATACACACAGACAGAATATTGTATACATAATAAATAAATAAATAAGTAAATATTTAAAAAAAAGTTTTAAAACAAAATTCATCTTAAAAGCAATAAAAACAAAAACATTGTAATAAATTTAAATGACACTAAACTATTCCTTGAAGGACTCCGGGGTCAGTTTTCCAGAATGGAAGGTGCTGAGATGTGAGGGTTTCAGCTTTATTTCAGACCTCCCATTCTCTGCCGACTGGATGTGTGTTGTGTTGTATGTGGGGGCTGCAGACACAGTGCCTTGACAAGTAGAGCAGAAATCAGATGCAGAACTCCCCTCCCCCAAAGTCAAGTAGCCCTCCTCACACAGTAAAGGAGTCACAGGGGAACACAAAGAGAGATGACTGGAAAAGCTGGCGAGGTGCTGCCAACCTTCTGGTGCCCTGGCAGAGAAGCTTGGCAATGCACTCTGAAAGGAGGGGGATTCCTGAGTGAGCAGATGAAGGCGACTCCCACAAGTACATTCTGGGAAACTGGTACCAGAGCCCTTCAAGGAACAGGGACAATGCCATTTAAATTAAAGCTAGGATGGGAAACCTCCCTTCCAGCTGTTGGTCAGGGGAGACCAAGAGACTCCTGAAACAATATGGGCTATTGCCATTGCCTCCCAGAACTTGAAGGTAATACCCTATTGCTAGAGATGCCATATACTTGAAACACAGGAGTTAGAGGAATCTAGCTGGAAATGACCTGGGAGCCTCCTCCCTAAGGATGAAGGTGCTATGCGAGCTGCCAATGGAGAAAACCAATCAGTAGCCCTGCCCAGTGCTAAATACTATGAACCACAGCAATGACCGGCATAGCAAGACAGTCCCAAGAGTACCACAGTAGCACTTTTAGCTTGCGGGTGATCAACCATCTAATTAAATTCAAGGCCCACTCAACAGGAGAAAATTTGTCCCTGGTACTAGAAACTCAGCCAACAGCCTATAGCTGAAGAGGTCACAGACCCCAGAGGAGAACCAACTACTTCCATTTTCCTAAACTAATATATTTTCTAACTATTCTAAATAGTTATCCTTGTGTTCACAGAGAAGTGTAGCTCTCACCTCTCATCAGTGAAGCTTCTTTTTGCAGCAGATGATCTTTATTACATAAATCCACAACTGGTCAAAATGCAGAGAATCTGTGACCACAGAGTGGCCACTCCAAATGATACATCTATAATGCAGCCCTACACCTCTGGCTCAGAAAAATCATAGAAGAAAAAGCAGGAAAGATTATAAGAGCCAGAGGACCCAGGCATCTGCTGCAAGATAGTGTCTTCTAGACACAGCAAAGAAGCTGCAGCCATGAAATCTCAACATGGCTGTCTAAACAAGACTTGCACAATAACAACATGAGTTGACAAACCAATGTGAATGGAGATATTTCACAAAGCTCTATCCCAAATTGAAGAGCTAAAGGAAATCAATGGTGGCCGAGAGAGGAAGAATCAGTTTTCTCCAGGGGCAAGATCCCCACCCATCGGTTAATAAGTCACAAATGGTAAGCCCTAAATGCATGTATATCTGAGCAACACTAGAATAACTAAATTGCTTTGTGTATGTGTGTTTCTCTGTGTATGTATGTGATGGAGGAGAGTTATCTGTCTATGTTTCTTTCATTGGTTAATTAATAAAGAAAACTGCCTTGGCCCTTTAAGAGAACAGAAAATTAGGTAGGTGGAGTAGACAGAACAGAATTGTGGGAACAAGGAAGTAGAGTTGGGGAGACGCTTCAGGCAGTCGCCAGAGTGAGTCTCCATGCTGCTCCTCTCCGAGATGGACGCAGGTTAAGATCTCTCCTGGTAAGCCACACCTCGTGGTGCTATATAAATTACTAAATATGGGTTAAAGCAAGATATGAAAATTAGCCAATAAGAGGCTAAAACTATGGGCCAGGCAGTGATTTAAAAAAATACAGTTTCCGTGTAATTATTTTGGGTAAAGCTAGCCAGGTGGCGGGTGGCGGGACGCAGCCCCGCCGCTTCACACTACAGATTGGCGCCCTCGTCGCCACTACATGTATGTATGTATGTATGTGTTTGTATGTGCATGAATGTTTGTGTGTATGTGCCAATAACAATTTTAAAAAAATCAAACATTTAGCCGGGCGGTGGTGGCGCACGCCTTTAATCCCAGCACTCGGGAGGCAGAGGCAGGCGGATCTCTGTGAGTTCGAGGCCAGCCTGGTCTACAAGAGCTAGTTCCAGGACAGGCTCTAAAAAAGCTGCAGAGAAACCCTGTCTCGAAAAACCAAAAAAAAGAAAAAAAAGAAAAAAAAATCAAACATTTGAGAAAGAGGACAACACGGGAGGAGATGGAAGGGGAAAGGAAAAGGTAGAAATTATATGAATGCAGTACTCATGCATGAAATTCTCAAAAGAATCAAAAATTTAAGTTTTAAAGAAATGTAAGCCAGGTAGTGCATTGATAAGATGAACTTACACAGTGCTATCCCAGTGAGGTGCCCAGGATTATCTGCTGGAGCAGCTAACATTTCTATAATAATCACAAGGAATGTATAGCCATTCAGAGAACCATTAACCTTGAACTTCTAAAAGAAAACCCTCTTTGCCAAGTACCAGACAATAATAGCATCTCCCTGGGAGACTGAAAGTATCCAGGCTGCCCTGACTTACAGATGTTTCCTCTGCTAGCCTAGAAAATACAAATAAGCAATATTTATGGACAAGGCTATCTACTGAGACAAACTAATACATCAAATATAGAAATAAATTCAATGAGATACTCCCTTGAGGTCCCTCCCATTCTGCTACCATGGTTTCTGACCATGCTTCTTCTAATTGGGCTTCAATTATTAGTATTTACAGCCCAGCCACACATAGGGAAATCTAAAATGTGCATTTTTGGACAGCTGATAATAACTGATACAAGGATCACAATCTGTTACATTATCTTCTCTACTTTTATGGGTTTCAGGATTTCTACTGTACAGAGTTAGAAAGATAAGTATCTCAGAAAAATTGCTATAATTAAAACAGACTAACCCTTGTGATAAACAGAAATGATTGCCCTCACAACAAGAAGCAAGAAAACGAATTCAGGTAGAGAAAGCAATTGGGCTAAGGCATCAGTAGTTGGAGTGGGCTGCTGACGGATGAGCTCATTAGCCTACCATCCTCACTCACATAAATTCTGTGGGAATCGAAGCTATTTGTACCTAGATTAATTTACTAGAGTTCATGACCTTATTTGAAAAACAGGGATACCAAATTGGAAACATTCATATTAGAAGCTTATTCCCTAGACTATTATTGACCCTAAAATTCTGGATTCTTGTTTTGTCATAACTTACATTAAGTTGAAATAGGATTATCATAACATAGTAAACATTCTAATAACCAAAAGCACCCTTCAAAATGACTTTCTATTTTAAATTACACATTAAAATGAAAGGCAGAAATGTGAACCATAAACACTCATTTTCTAAGTCATGGATAGTTTATTAAATAACAGTGTAACCTCACCAAAACAATACCACAGATGCTGATTAGTGCTCAAAAAAGGAGGTTCTTTTGACACCATAAAGAGCTTTTGTGTGTACATATATAAAGTTCAAGGCTTAAATTTATTTAGCCTTTCACTCAACCAGTTTTCCCCACCTGTCAAATACAGGCAGTGCTGTCACAGCAAGACACACGGGTGCCGGGGCCAGCCCGGGCTCCTCTCAGAGCTCTGGATGGAGGAACACCGCGGAGAGGTGACAGCTGAAGAAGGATCTGCACGCAGATGCTGGGAGACTCTCAGTCTCACCCCGCCTGTGCAGAGAAAGGCCACACACAGACCTGGCCTCCTCCTGTACCTCACCGGGAACTCAACTACTCACGTGACTAAAGGGCAAACACATGCAAACTTTGTGGAGCAGCCAGCTCCTGGAGGACAAGAAGCTAGCTGTTTAAACACAGACTACCTTCAGAATGGAGAAGGGACACGCAGAAGAAATCTGAGCCAATGTAGCCTGAAAGATGTCTTCTGTCAGAGCCTCTCTCTCACCATACAGCTATGCCACGTGACTCTGACCTAGTCATTGACAAGGACGACTAAACTCTTCCCTTCCACAGTGACAGTGAAGGTCTGGTGTGTGGCTGTGAGGCTATGAAACCAATAAACCGTTGGTTCTCAATATGGCTTATTAATAGTCATGGTCTGCTCTCTAACAATGGCTTCTTTCGGGTATAATTACTTCCTTTTTTTCAAAAGCAAAGCTTCATTTTAAAGCTATAAATTTCTCCAAAACAGTTTCCTAACGTTTGACTTAAAACAGAAAGGAAATTTGGGGGAAGAATGCCACAGCCATTATCTGGAGAGAGAAAGCTAATTAGCATTTTATGAGTTAGAAGCTCATTTTTAAAGTATGCCATTTGTTTGCAGTTTATACTCCTCTACATTAATTATAAGCCACTAATAAGTAAAATTATTCAGATTTCAAAAGCTGTTTTAATTTTTGGAGTATTCTTATTTCATACTCCAAAGTCAAACTCAACAACTACTTTCATATATTAATATACTTTAAATTAATAGTTAAGTTCAAAGAAAACTAATTTATGAATCTTCTAATTGTTCTTCAATTCATTAAGTAAGATTGGATCTAGACCTGGTCTGCTTGTTAAGAGCCCCAGACATGGCTAATACACCATTCTTGCTTAAAGAAGTCTCAAGTGAAGCCAATGATAATGGCATTGGGATTTGTCTCTACTGCATGTACTGGCTTTTTGGGATCCCAGTCTATGTGGATGCACACCTTCCAAAGCCTGGATGGAAGGGAGAGGGCCTTGGACTTCTCACAGGGCAGGGTACCCTGCCCTCTCTTAGGACTGGGGGAAAGGGGGTAGGGTGAGTGGGGGAGCAGGAAGGAAATGGGAGGAGGGGAGGAAGTGGAAATTTTGAATGGTATTATTTATAAAGCAATAAAAAATTAAAAATAAATAAGTAAATAGAGAAAGAAAGAAACAAAGAAAGAAAGAAAGAAAGAAAGAAAGAAAGAAAGAAAGAAGTCTCAAGCGTGCTAGCAAAAATAAAATTGTTTAAGAAAGCCAGTCAGCAACTGTTCCCAAGCACCTCCTTGACTCAAACACTGAGGTCAGTTAATGCCCAGGCACATGTGACAGACTTCACAATTCTTTTCTAAATTCCACCCAACAGTGGGCTAGGGACTTGGTTGGGCAAGTAGAGTGCTTGCCACCCAAGTCCTAAACTCCATCCTGGGAAGCCAGGTAAAGGAAAGAACCAACTCCACAAAGCTGTAGTCTGATCTGCACATGCATGGAACACACACCCACATAGACACATAGACATATCATGTGAGCACACACAATTATAATAATTCATATGCTATAAAGTAAAATAAACACATTTTTTAAAAATTATTTTTTAAAAAACAGGGGCTTATAAGGAAGAATCTGCCTTGGGTGTCAAAAGAAACTTCAGTTTTTAAACAGTGTTGGAAGTGTTAAAGACTACAAGGACTTTTAAAATTGGAATAAATGTATTTTGTTAGATGAGATGGCCAATATCCCATGAAACCAGAATGTTATGGTTTGAAATGTAAAATGTTCCCCATAGACCCACGATTTGAACATTTGATCCCCAGCTGAGGGAGTCCTTGGGATGGGGTCTAACTGGGAAAAGTGGATCCTTGAGGGTAAGCCTGGAGTTTGCTGAGTTTGCCCATCTCCTGTCCTTTCTGTTTCGTGATACCTGCTATCATGTCTTCTCTGCCATTACAGATGATTAACACTTCTTAAACTAGAGCCTAACAAACCCTTCCTCTCCTGAGCTGCTTCTTGCCAAGTAGCTGGTCACAGTACTGAGAAAAACATCTTATACGTAGCAACCCTCACATGATACTCCTTAAAGCAAGGGGAATGGCGGTCTGTGTCTGTAGTCCCACCTACTCAAAGAGGCTCAGGCAGGAGGACCACTTGAGCCTAGGAGTTTGAGGACAGCCAAGTCAACACCTGATTCCATATCTAAAAGAGAAAAGGATAAAGCAGCCCACACAACATCATAAATGGAACCAGAATGCTGTCTCCTCTTCCCTGGAAGGGCTGCGATCCTGCTCCAGCCCTGAGGCACTCAGGCTGCACACAGTTTGAGCCAAAACCTAGAGGGGCTTCTCTGGACAGCCGGATAGTTCCAGAACAGGGGAAAGTAGGAACTCTTCTGTAAAGGGATTTCCTGGGATTTTGATTGACATTTAGATGTTCCTAGGAGCTACTCCACCAGACTGAAAACAAAGCTGAAATGGGCATTTCTCTCAACACTTCAGAAATTATTTATGCAACCAGATATTTACTGAGGACCCTCCAAAAAGCCTAGAAGAGCACTTCACCTTAAGAATGAGATACAAGTTATATGTAAATACTGCAATATGGACACTTTGGAGTGCCCACAGCCTGTCTCCTGCATCTCAGCCGCCTCAGACAGCTCCATGTAGAGGCTGCCTGACCACAGATCTTTTTGTCACGAGATTTTCTCAGAAGCCATGAAAACTGTGTTATATGTAAAACTGTATTATATGTAAAACTGTGTTATATGTAAATACTGCAATATGGACACTTTGGAGTGCCCACAGCCTGTCTCCTGCATCTCAGCTGCCTCAGACAGCTCCATGTAAATGTTGCCTGACCACTGATCTTTTTGCCACGAGATTTTCTCAGAAGCCATGAAAACTGTGAGGGTGGGAACCAGTGGCTAGGTTTCATCTTGAATCCTCTGGACAGACAACTGACGGCATTCTGCATCCCAGTATAAATAAAAAAAAAAAATGTGTTAGTTTGATGCTTTAAGCCTTTAAACAGTGTTCTTAGTCTGGATCCTGAATTACATCCCCATGAGATGCCAGATGAATAAAACCATGGTTCTCCGCTTTAGCTATGCAAATGGAGTCATCCAGAACACACTGATCTATCTGTCAGGGTGCAGTTCAGCTACCCATGCTCAGCCCTGGCCTGTCTGTGCTAGGACCTGGGAACACCAACACCAACCAGGAGTACAACAGCAGAGCTCTGCAGAAAGGCCACAAAACTCGGTACATCAACTCTCAACAGAAGGATGACCATGAGGGCTGACAGTAAACCCTCTCCTGGCAGGGCATAGCGGCACATACCTGTAACCCCAGCATATAGAACATAAAGAACATTCAGAACATAAAGGCAGTAGACTCCCTGGTTTGTGGCCAGCCTGTGCTACATATCTAAAACTGTATCTCAAAAAAGGGGGTAGACCTTTAATCCCAGCACTCGGGAGGCAGAGGCAGGCGGATCTCTGAGTTCGAGGCCAGCCTGGTCTACAAGAGCTAGATCCAGGACAGGCTCTAGAAACTACAGGGAAACCCTGTCTCGAAAAACCAAAAAAAAAAAGGGGGGGTAGAATAAAAACTCTTTTCCAGAATGTATTAGATTAGACACAAGGGATCCACAACAGTGAGGAGCAGCCAGACCTATTACAGACCAACAGATGGTTTCTGTTCTGACATAAATAGAATGGCACCACATACATTCTTTGGAGATACATTCATTTCATATAATAATGTGTCTACTGTATTGTACTACTATTCATTCAATTTTTAAAAATAATTGAATAGATGTCCTAATGCCTTTTCTAAAAATCCGTCTCTAGCCACTAATCTGAAATGCTACCCTGTGAGAGTCCTACTCTACACAGATCATCGGAGTGTCTCACAGGTCTCTCATCTGGTCCTCTACTAGCTTTCTCTCCCATTCTGCCAGCACCATCTGCTTTCACTACTACAGTGGTGTAATACATTTTGATATTTAGGAAGGCCAGGACCCTCTGTGAGATTCTTTTAAATTACATTTATCTCTTTAACTCCACTGAAATGTATTCTAAAGGGTAGCATAAACTAAGGATCTGAATGATTAATTTTCTATAATTGCCAACCAGTTGCCCAGTTACCACTTCCTGAGAAAGCCTCCATCTGCCATGAATGTATGATGCCTACTTTGTCACACAGACCAAACTTCGGCAGGAAAGGGCACATATTCCATTCTGAACTGCCCCTTGTCTACCCCTAAGTGGGCTAAGAGCTGACAGTCTAGACAACAGATTTCAAAGGCTAAACAAGAAACAAATTTTTAGAGGTAATAAATCTGACAAAAGAATGGGAGAAGCAGTGTGGGAACCTGGGAGTGAGGCCCAAAGCAGCCTCAGGATGGAGTGAAAACCGAGTGAGGGGCCAGGAAGGGGGGAGGTGAACCAGTGGGAGGGAAGGTGGCAGGGTTGAGCTCATAGGCATGGGAACTGAACAAGCACATAGTCCCCACACTCACAGAGGTCTGCATTTATTTAATGAGCTGCCAATGCCATCTTGAAATTCTTAATGTTTACCTATAAATTAATCTGCTTTTCATGGGTGAAGTTTATGAAGCCATGACATATGTTCATGCACAAAGGAGATACCCACAGTGTGAGTTTCTGCTGTCTTTCCTGCCAACACACAGCTTTCGTGGTGTGTCATAAACAGAGTACCCATGGGACTCACAATGCCTGTGACACTCACAGCAAGAGTAGTATAGGAGAGTCAAACCCATGACCAAGGAAACAAGGCTGGATGCTCTAGGGCCACGGTTCCCCTTTGAATCAGAACTGCCTGAACAGAAAGGACAACAGTGCTCTAAGGCATCCAAAACCCAAAAAAGCCTTTCCACTCACCACCATCTGTCAGAGTTACTACCCACCTTGGATGTAATAACACAGAAGAAAGATAAGGTGCTTGCAGCTCCTATTCTGGGCCCTTTCCTTTCATTACTCCTTAGTCAATGGAGGGGAGGTGTTGGCAGGACATGTGTGTGACCAGCAATGAACAAAACCAAATAAATCAATTCCTACCATTATGGTAGAAACAAACAGTACAATCTCCATGCATGAACTATAAAATACAAACTGTGTGATTTTGGTGATTCACAAATGTGTTTAAAGCTAGCACTGCATACTCTGAGTGGTAAAAGCCATGCCAATAACATCAATGTTTTATTCTTCTTCTGCTAGAATGACATTAAAAGAAAAGGCACTATGACAAATACTAAGGACCTCATGAAAGAAAGAAAGTTGCCCCCATGCCTTTTGACCAAGGAACCTGGCATTTTCATCCTTCAGTGAGCCCTGAAAAAAATCCACCCAACCCCATCACTGGGTTAGAACATCAGCCTGTCTTCATGGTTCGTCCTCTCCCAGTCTAGATTTGTGATCTCAAACTTCACTTCTGACTGGAACCACCTCTGGCCCCTTCCAGAGGATCTACAGCCAATACATCTATGGTCTAGGGTAAGCCCCAGTAATAGGCGATTGCAAACCCAGTGTTGAAAAGTATAGCTTAAACAGAAGCGCATCTAGCAAGGCCTGCAGTGGCACCAGAGGGAAAATGCATCGCTTCCTACAGCTATAATCTGGCCCTTATTCCACATCTACAGTCTGCTAGTTAGTTTTCGTCAACTTGACACAGACTAGGGTTATCTGGAAAGAGGGAACCTAAATTGAGAAAGTGCCTCCATCAGATTAGATTGTAGGTAACTTTACAGGGCATTTTTTTATTAATGATTGATATGGGAGGGACTAGCCACTGTGAGTATGCCCACCCCTGGGCAGGAGCTCCTGGATGTATAAGAAAGGTAGCTGAATGTGACCTAGCAAGCAAGTCAGTAAGCAGCATTCCTTCCTCTATGGTCTATGCTTCAGTTCCTGCCTCAAGTTCCTGCCCTGAATGCCCTTCATAATGGAGTCATCTGTAAACCAAATAAACCTTTTCCTTCCAAAGCTGCTTTCTGTCATGGTGTTTGTCATAACAATAGAAACAGACAAACAAAACAAACCCTAGGGAACTGGGCCCTCTGTGAGTCAGCCTTCTTTCTCCATGAGATGGGCGCTAACAAGCCTGAGATGGGCGCTAACAAGGAGTAAAGATCATTTTGACTCAGTTTCAGGTGTTCTGAACCAAAGTTGTTTGGTCCCATTGTTTTGAGCTGGGAGTGAGGCAGCAAAGAATGCCAAGAAATATGTGGCTTGTTTACCTCCTGGTCACCAGAAAGCAAATACAGATGGGAAAGGGCTGGGGTCCCAATATCCTATGCAAGAGCACACCACCCACTCCATTCCACAAAGCAACATCTCCTAAGAGTCTCGACCTAACACTTAGCCACAGGCAGTTAGCTGGAGAGCAAGTCTTAAACATATGGAGGGGCAGCATTTTGTTTCAAAATTACAGCAGACCTTGGGAAAAAATATCAAAACAAACAGAAAGGACGTAGGAGAAATGCAAGCTTGAGCTGGCAGTCACCTACTTGGCATACTGCACTCATGACATACCATGCTCCTGAAGTCAGAGCACTGAATTCTGAAGAAGCATGAGGAGCCAGTATCGGGTCTACGGATGAGTCTGCACTCTCCATGTCCCCTTTAATGTGTTTATTCTGCATAGAAACCCAGGTGGTATGAGCACTCACTATCCAATCCGAGGTAATGTGCTAACCAATCACAGTTGATAGGCTTCCACTTTGTAAGAGGTGGCTCAAGTGCAATGAAGCGGATACTGTTCCCTGAAGCTGTCTCTGGAGTAGGTTTATCTCCTTCCTATCCCTTTAGCAAGCCACAGGCACTGTGGTTTTGTTGGGAGAGACTCCAGCAATGACAGCAAAAAGACAGAAGAACAACTGGTCCTATAGGGGCCACATAAAACCAGAGATCAGCAGAGTCCTTTGAGCTGGGAGTGAGCTTTGCCCAGGGATGAAGAGATAGCTCAGCACTTAAGAACACTGTCGCCCTTCCAAAGGAGCCAGGTTTGAGTCTAACACTCACATGGCCACTCAAAACCATCTATAACTCCAGTCCCCTGGAATCAGTGCTGTCTTCTTGTCAACAGCACCAGGCACGCACATGGTACACAGATAAACATGCAGGCAGAACACCCACACACATAAAATAAAATAATTAAAAAGCATACATACATACATACAGAGAGAGAGAGCTGCCCCCAATGTGGACCCTATAGAGGCTGACAAGCTGACTCTACTTGTCATCCCCAGTCCATTTGTCACGAGTTGTCTATTTGCAACTCTCTTTCCAGACCCAGTGCAGGTGCCCTGCCAAGTCCAGTCCAAACTAACATTCTGCTACAAGGTGATAGCTACAGGACAGACCTGCCCATTCCACCCTGTTCAACTCACTTCAGTGACTGCAGAGCGCTCAAGGGCCAAGTAAAAGCTCCACACCAGCACTTTGGTTGTCATGATCATCTGGTACCTTCTCCAAGCCCTCTGTCCTCCCCACCTATAGCTTTCTTGCACCAACAGACTTCTTCTTCCACCAAATAGTGCTCCTTGCTCCTACTTTTCCAGGAAGGCATAGCATTTCAAACCTGGTGTCTTAGTTAGGGTTTCTATTTCAATGATGAAGCACCATGACCAAAAAGCAAGTTGGGGTGGAAAGGGTTTATTCAGTTTACACTTCTATATCGCTTTTCATCATTGAAGGAAATCAGGACGGGAACTCAAGCAGGGCAAGAACCTGATGCAGAGGCCACGGAGTGATGAGGCAAACTGGCTTGCTACCTCTTGCTTGCATAACCTGCTTTCTTTTTTTAATTTTTTTATTTTTGTTTTTGTTTTGTTTTTCGAGACAGGGTTTCTCTGTAGTTTTGGAGCCTCTCTTGGAACTAGCACTTGTAGACCAAGCTGGCCTCAAACTCACAGAGATCTGCCTATCTCTGCCTCCCACGTGCTGGAATTAAAGGTGTGCGCCACCACTGCCTGGCTATAACCTGCTTTCTTATAGAACCCAGGTCTACCAGCCCAGGGATGGAACCACCCACAATAGGCTGGGCCCTCTTCCATTAAGAAATTAAGAAAATGCCATAGAGTCAGATCTAACAGAGGCAACTTCTCAATTGAGGTTCCCTCCTTTCAGATAACTCTAGTTTGTATATCAAGTTGACACAGGACTAGCCAACACACCTGGCTACTTCTCACCCAGATGTCTACTAGGGGCACATGCATACTTGTTCTGACAACCACACCTCACTACATGCTCTGTGTATCTCACTTACTCCCTAAGCCAAATAGCATCCTCTAAGAACCATCTCAATGACTTCTGTCCCACTGAAATAGGAGCCTCTTGAAGAAAGAATCATGCCTTACTTCTATTTCTATGATGAAGAATCTGACATATAAAAAGCTGTCAGCAAAGCCGGGCGGCGGTGGCGCACGCCTTTAATCCCAGCACTCGGAGGCAGAGGCAGGCGGATCTCTGTGAGTTCGAGGGCAACCTGGGCTACAAGAGCTAGTTCTGGGACAGTCTCCAAAAGCTACAGAAGAAACCCTGTCTCGAAAAACCAAAAAAAAAAAAAAAAAAAAAAAGCTGTCAGCAAATATTTATGAAAAGAAACCAAATGCAAGCAACTATGCCAATTTTTACATATATAGATTGGGTCAAGTATTGAGGTTAGACTCCCACTCAAAGCCAATGAAAACACCAATCTATTTTGGAAGACATATATTCAAAATACAAACATGAAGTTATTTTCATTTGTTATTTCTGAAATACTTGGCCTTTGAGAGTTTGGGTTGATTGATTAGAAGGGCAGAGAAAGTAGGAATTCCTTTCCCCCACTGTCGGGGCTTTACTTTGTTCTGCTGAGCTCAAGTTAACACCAAATGTAAGTGGTTCATCTCAGAAGGTCAGGGCTGATGAGCCTGAAATGCAATCAGGCCCATATGGCTCATTAACATGCAAGTCCCTCTCTTCAGACATCTGATTTCCATCAAGGTATAGAGACCAAAGCTTGCAAAGCCACAAGAGTCCCCAGTGGAGATTTCTAGGCCATTCTGGGCTGTGTTTCTTCTTGAGAACAAAGACCCAAGGAAAAAGTATCACCAGAAGGCCAAAGATAACAGTTAAGCAACTAAGAAATCCTCTGTGGGGCCAAGAGTCAACACCACAGACAGGCAGGTCTATAAACAACAGAAACCCAAACTTCCATCCTGATGCTCAGACAAGGAATCCAGCAGGTCTGTGACAAGGCCACATGGCCTGGGACCCCCAGGAACCTGGCTGTCAGTCTTGCTTTGACCTCCTCTTCTGCTCTCAGCTCCTGAAGGGTCTTTATAAGGGAAAAGAAAGGAAGGGGATACACTAGGCATTTTGTGTGCATTTCCCCAGCCTTTAAGAAAGGAAATAAGGTGAATGCTATACCTGGGCCACAAGAAGCCCAGGGATTCTGTGACCCACTGTACCAACATGCTGACCCCAAGCAAGCTCTGGGCATCCCAGTGTGTTTTACAGCATGAAAAACGTCATTCATTTCAAGTCCATATTGACATCTTTTTACAATATACTTTAGCCTCTTATAAAGGAAGTTGTCATGTGTTGAAGAGGGCAAATACAGCCCTGTGTTTATTCATAAGGACCAAGATAATATTTAACATCACTGTCTTCCACAGAAAAGGGATAAACAAAGCATGTTATAAATACATATATACAACAGAATATAATTCATCCATTAAAGGAACTGTGGTTTGTGGCAAAATGGATGGAAATGAAGGGCATTATGTCAAGTAAAGTGAGTCGGGCACAGAAAGGCAAACACTTCATGTTCTTAATTCTGTGCAGAAGACAGAAAGTTGATCTCACAGGAGAAGAGAAAACAGTAGTTACCAGTGTCTCGGGAACATACTGGGGAGAGGTCAGCAGGTGTTAGGTTCCTAGCACTTCTGATGTTCTATAGCACAGGGCAGCAGCTGTGATTGGCAAGGACTAACTGTATAGTGCAATGCAGCCAATGAGAAGGGTTCTGAGTGCTCCCAACACAAAGAAATAGCAGATGTTGAAGGTGATAGCTATGCCAGTTACCTTGATCTGATCATTACATACATTTAAATGTCACACTGTACAGGACGGAATGATACATGGCACTCACGAAGCTGAAGCAGTAGGTTTACAAGTCAAGGCAAGCTTGGGATTCACTCTTACTCTCATTCAGTCTCTTTGTGCTTCTCTCATATGTGTGTGTGCATGCGTGCATATGTGTGTGTGTGCACAGTGTACTTCATAAATATGTATGATTACTACATCTCAAAACAGCAATTTAAAGACTCCAAAACCTCCACTAAGGCAGGTATGTAGATTTTATTCTGGGTATTGAGATCACATCACCAAAGCAGGTTAGAGCTGGTATCTAAGTGATGATGACCTCTGTCCAGAACTTGTGGAAACATGATGCCCTTGGAGCCATGTGTTTGCTGCAGGCAGTCCAGGAACCGTGGGCCACACTCACTTCTTCCTGCAGGTGTGTGAATTAGGAGACAGGATCCTCCTTTAGCTCAATAAAACTCCTTACACTGTTAATAATACTTCTCCAAATCCCCGAGCAATTAATTAATTTATCTCTAGAGAATTCCACTTCCCATGGTTTGGCAAAGTAAGCTGAAGTTCAACCTGGCCCTTCTCCCTTGGCTTGCCTCCTGCCTCTCATGGTTACGAAACTGATTTACCACAATTTATTCTGGGACTGAAATGGTTTTGTGTGTCTCATCTCACCAACAAGCAAGCAAGGGATCCAATACAAGGAATGAATGTAGGCAGGTTCCAAGCAGTTCATTCAGGTCTGTTATTCTTAACCTTTGATGGTTCCTCCTCTTGTTTCATCTTATTAAATCCTATTAAGGTAGACATAAAAGGAATCTAAAGGAAAAGTTGGCTGAGCCTACCTGGTATTGTATTCATGAGTCTTATCTGGAAAGTAAGCCCACACTTTCTGTTGGTTTTTTTTTATCTGACTTTCCCAAAATATCTTGCTTTTGAAAAGGCTATCCACTTTTGAGGCAATTGTATCACTAATAATAATTCTCACTCAGTAAGACACTAACTTTGAATAAGCCCTAGAAAAGCTCCTTGGTTCATCCTTTATTGAATGATATGATAATTTAACAACTTAAAGATTCCAGAGCCAATATTAGCATTTGTACAGCTAGGTGTTGTTACATTATTCTCTGTACCTTTAGCAAGTTTTAAATATCTTTATTTTTTTCAATAACAAATATTACAAAAAAGTAATTTTCTATTACCTTGAAAATCGAAATCTATAAAAGGAAATATCTACAATTTTTGTGTCACTTTAATAATAGCAAAAACTTCCCAATGACTCAATAAATCCACCAAAAGGAAAATAGCTGAGCAAAACACAGTCTATTCATAAAATAGAATCCTGACTTGCAGTTAAGATGAAGCAACCAGCTGTGAAACAAAACTGGCGGTAGAGCGGGGTGGGCGAGAGTGAGCTTTAGAACAAGGCCATGGATTGTCTCATGAGCTTCTGTGTGTACACATACAAGACACACAATGAATATGTGCATGTTCGCGCGCACACACACACATACAGATGCACACTGCATCTAACCCTAGAAGAACATCATATAAACCAAAGCAAAAGACAGTCTTCAAAACAATGCCTGTATCCTACAAAAGCAGGCTCATGATAAAAGAATAAACCAACTTAGGGTAAAGGACACTGAAGATACATAACAATTAAATACAAAGAATGATTCTGAACTTGATCTTTTTACTATAAAAGGCTTTGTGGTAAAGGTAGTAAAATGTGAAAGGGATCTGTAAATTGAACTCTAGTAAAATAATGGCAATTTTCTGATTTTTCTGGGAGTCGAAGAGTTCTGTGAGAAAAATGTCCTTATTTTCAGGAAATATATTAATGAGTGTAGGGGCCAGGGGCATCAAGTCAACAACCCACAAAAAAAAGTTCTCAGCAATGTTCTGCCTACTTGTCTGTAAGTAGAAAAGTATGAATAGCTGACCTCACATATGAATGTTAACTCAAATGGCCACAGTGGATAAATAAAATTATATATATATATATATATATATATATATATATATATATATATATATATATGGTGGACTATTATTATATCATTAAAATTTTGACCCATGCATAAGGTTTGACATAGATGAGCCCAGAAGACATCATGATAAAGCAAGCCAGTTACAAAACAATATATATTGTATGGTTTCACTCAGATGATATATACAACAGCCAGAGTCAAAGAGAAGTCATCTCTGCCAGGACCACAGGGGAGAAATGGAATTGTTACTTAATGAGTCCAGTTCAGTTCTGAAAAAAGGACACCACTCTGCGATGCACCACTCTAATATTGGCTGCAGACAACATGAGTGTACTGCTACCACTGAACTATGTGCTCAAAATGCATACACAGTAAGTTCTATGTTACACACATCCCACTGCAACACATGAAACTGCTGTCTGGACACCAAGAGATATTACATTTTCCCCACGAACGGAGCGAATAGCATATTTTATTAAGTCTAGTGAGAAATCAGTGACACTCATCAATAGTGCTACCTCAGAGAACAGAGAGATTAGAATCAAGTGCTTTTGCTGTATCTTAAACTCCTTAATTTTTCAAAGAATATTGATTTTATGTATTATGTATAACAAGAAACTGATAAAATGCTATCTTCTGGACTTATAAGAAAAAAATGATGGAAAAAGAACTGTCTCTATAAAAATACCTTTCTACCCAGGAATACTATTAAAAACTCACTGTTAAAAAAAACCTTTCCTAAATTGGTACTTTCCATTCATTACATGCTTGCTCATTTCAAATTTAAAAAGAATAATAATTGCAATAATAAGAGACTCATCCCAGGGGAAATGAATGGAGCAAAGGGACAACATGAAATGGGGTGGGGGAGAATGAAATTCTATAGGAACTGTATTTATTCCCTGAAGGTTTCGTGACCCAACAATGACACCAACAGTTAATAAAAGCCCTTGCCCTCCCTCTGCAGTCTAACAGCAATGCCATTTCTGAAAGGAGCCACTTCCCCGGGGGATATGATGTGGGTATCGTGTTCCTGACAGAGGAGGAGGAGTGCAAAATGGAAACAAGGCCACAAACTTAGATCTTTCCATTACACAGAAATTGAGGCTTCCGGGCTTCACTTTCATGATTAAAAATAGAAAAAGAAATTGACTTCACATTTTATGGAAAGTAGTCAAAGGAATAAATTTCATGTGAAGAATCTTCACAGAACTGCAATGCTTTTGTGGTCCATGCTGACAAAAAAAAAAAAAGCATTGAGATGGCTCAGCCAAACCAGTGGGGTAGGAAGCAGAAGCGGCCTGCAAGATGGCGGGAGCAGTGGGGTAGGAAGTGGCCTGCGGCCTGCGAGACTGAGAGACTCCGAACCTGCCGCCAGTAGAATGGGCTCTAGAGTGCACAGCAGAGCAGCTTCCTTCATCCTGGATGGCTGTTACCCCTCTCTAGCTGCCACCTCCCTTCTGATAACTATTTCCTGCAATTTCTAGGATCAATGAACACCAGGGAACACACTTTTCCAAAAATAAATCTTTTATTTCTCTGACAAGTTTCAAAAAACTTATTCTGAAAAATAATAGATTCTGACAATATTAGCAAAAATGGTGTACAGAAATAGAATTCAATATAAATGTTTCTTGAGCTTTCATAATACGTTGCATAATTCAAGGGTTGGTTTGCATTGTAGGGGAACTGGGCAACAGTGAAACCTCTGGCTTCCCACTGACCTAAAGGAGGAGCTGCGTCCCTGGAACTGCTTGCTTAACCCCATCAGATGGGTGTTCTCATTTTGTGCCCAGCCTAGGCCCAAGGGCAAAAAATTACACCCTTGATTCCAAATGCATGATCTTGTCATAAATACACAATGGACTCCCTTCGCCTCCCTGGCCATGAGGAATGGGGTCTTTCTTGTAAAGAGCCACGGAAGGTTAGACTTCACAGTCTTTCCTGATGTTCAGACCACAGAATGAAATAAATCTGACATATAAAATTGAGGAAGAAAAAAATAATTTCTATCATAGGAGGCACTATGCCTCCACATCACACTTAGAATCTCTCACTCGCTCACCCACCTGCTATTGCAGCCTTTCAGTGCCCTCCTTGACACGCTATGTATCTGACCCTCCTAGTCTACAGCATCACCCACCCATGGACATGTGCAAGCTCTTAATGCCACCATCAAAACTTCTTTGCTGCCTAGTCCTACATGCCTTGTTTCATCCGGCCAACTCACAGTCTCATTTTCTACAGCCTCCATGGCACCTCCACGCTCCAGCCTCACTGGCCTGGAGACTGTATTTGCTCATCCACGTCCTTCCTCCAGTTTTGCATGAAGTTTGTTCACCTGAACTCAGTGTCCCTCCTCAGCACCTGTGCTTTTAAGATAGCAACATTTTCTATATCTAATTCCATTTT
This sequence comes from Arvicola amphibius, assembly GCF_903992535.2. NCBI lineage: Eukaryota > Metazoa > Chordata > Mammalia > Rodentia > Cricetidae > Arvicola > Arvicola amphibius. Next base: position 32,079,844 of record NC_052051.1, read on the forward strand.
ATTTCTTAATATTATCACAATTTCAAATTATACTTATTTTGTATGTTTCTCCACTAGTACCTGTGTCCCCTTAGAACATGCTTGAGATTCAGAGTTAAACCTACATGTAGAACCAGCACAGAGTACATATCTCATAAGCAGCTGCTGAAGGGCTATTTAAGTAGGTGGTTAAGTGATATATGATTGGACAGCTTGTTGGACACATAGGTAGATTGGCAAGTATATATGTCAACAAGCAAACTAAAACCTGAATGCACATGAGCTTTTGTCCAAGTGTATTTCTGCTAGGGAGTAGACTCCACAGCACAGAGGAAAGTCAAAGCGAGGAGCGTGCATCTGAAGGACTAGGGTAAGCAGTATCTATCTGAAATGGATCCTAAAAGATGGGAAATATTGCGGCTAGCAAGATGGCTCTGTCCATAGGTAAAGCACAAGCCTGATGACCTGAATTGGATCCCCAAAGACCACGTAAAAAGCCAGATGCAGTGGCATGCGCCTGTAGTCGCAGTACTTCAACAGTGAAATGGGAGGCAGGGAGGCAAATGCTCCAGAGCTCGGAGGCTGGCTTGTCTGGAATACATAGCACAAGCATGACCAAGGCAACACACTCATCTCAAAACAAGGTGGGAGGAGCGGATCAATTCCCAAAAATTGTCCTCTGACCTCCACATATGCACTGTGGCATGCTCCCACATTCACACACACACACACACACATCACACTCACACACACACACACACACACACACACACACATATATACACTAATAATAAAAAGGGAATAGGTCGACAGGCAGAGACAGAGAAGGAATTCATTTCAATGGGTGAATAGAAATACACAGGAGGGTAAAAAGAATCATAATGCTTATTCAACAACCAGCAAATAACTGCAGGAACCTGGTTTACAATTGGCTGCGGAAAGCTTTTACCATGAACTCCATAGGTAATGATACACTATAAAACAGGAACATTTAACAATGCCTAGTGTGAGTTTAAATGTAAATGATCACCAACTGCCCAGGGGAACATCAGCATTCATGGATTTCAAGAAATTGCAATTTCCATGCAAAGACTAAGATGTGGATCATCCTGGGGTTTATTCTAGTCCCATTAATATGTCAACGGAAGAGTAAGGCAGTATACACCCAGTACTCCCCACAAAAGAGAGCTATAAGTCACCTTTTGAGAAACAACCCCACTGAGTGGCTATTGAATAATACCCATGTAGAGTTCATTGCTTTCAAGGTAATTCCACTAACACATGGCTCAGTGCCACTCGGTGGAGTGGCCAGTCATCAGTCATTGATGTATTAGGTTGTTGTCTCTACTGGATTTTCCCTAATGCACTGCAGTTGTGGCAAGAAGGCGCCATACTCAGGCAGATTTTCATCACTGCATGTGTGGGATGGGGTTAGGAGACTCAGGGGAGCACTGACGAAGGAGAACAGCTTCATGTGTGACCTAAATAATCCAGCCCAGCCATCTTGTTCCCCCACTGCTGCACAAACACAGGTCACAGAGTATTTTTAGACACGATGCAGCAGGGAGGGAGAGAAGGGTGGCCTGGAGGAGACAAACACCTGAACCAGATAGAAACGGCACTGTCAGATTCCCTGTGGTCCAGCTGCTCTCAAATGTCTGTGTGCTTGTGGAGAACATGATTGGAAACAAAAACCTACTGTCTCCTTCACCCTACATCCACACATGCCAGAGCTCTGGTTCAGATAGTGTGGGTAGGTTCAAAATGCTGCATTTAGCAAGTATCCTGGGTACCTGTATGGTTTGAGTGCTCAATGAAGGCTGTCACTGCCCACAGTGACTCTGATGGAGACACAGCAGCCCCAGTCCATGAGCGTTTTCCAGGCCACTGGAAAATATGACAGAAGTCCTTGAAACTCCTCCCCCGCCCCTCTCTCTCTCTCTCTCTCTCTCTTTCTCTCTCTCTCTCTCTCTCTCTCTCTCTCTCTCTCTCTCTCTCTCTCTCACACACACACACACACACACACACACACACACACACACACACACATGAGCCTAAGCTCAGAACAGTTTGTGACCCTCGAAAAACCCACTTTAGCCAATAGTCTCTTAAAGACTGGCTAGATTTAAAATAGCAAATGCCTTTTCAATCATTAAAATGACCCCAAAATGTATTAATTATTTTGGGAAAAAATTATGTAGTTCAGTGTTTTACATATTAAGCACATCTTTAAAGCAAGTATAGCAAACATTACATTCTGACGCCTTCCAGCTCATTCTTGTCCCCATGCTGAAGTGCTTCAACACGGTGTTCTACGAAACACCAATGAATGGCCGAACAGCTCTTACAATCAACCAGGACTCCTGACAGATCACTTAAAAGTTAAGAAATCATAACTAAAGTCTTGGGTCTCTGTGATGGAATTATTGCCATGTTGAAAACATGAGCCCAAGGGAAAGCAGAAGTAACCAATCCTTAGAAACAAAAAAAAAAGATGCTGTACTCTTGGACAGATCAAGTCAGCAGGTGAGGGTTCATTGTTCATCTATCACAAGTGAGACCAGAGGATAAAATAACTAAAACTCTGCCCAGAGACCACATGCAGGAACAAATGAAGAGCTTCAACTTTAAAGTACTAAGCCATTAGTGCCCTGAGAGATTCGTTTAAAGCAAAATAGGTGCTTTGTCTTAGTGCGATCAGAAATGGCATATGTGTCAGAGACAGAGGAGAGTAAAGCATACTTTCAAAATTGCTATCCAAATTCCAATCACAAGAAACAAACACTTCAATTTCTTCAATTTTGTTAACATGGGCTATAGATTCAAAATGGTAATAGGAAAGTCAATTGATCCAACTGTCAATCAATGGGCTCTCAAGCAGAGAGGCAGTCAGTCACAAGAGTCCTGGAAAAACTTTTTCTTAAGACTACAGTGGAGTAACTCAGGACAATTGTCCACATGGGGTTAAAGATCGAAACAAGGGCAGCGGGTGGTGATGGAGGAATGACCGACTAACCTGCCAGGGAGCACCAGAAGGGTCCTGATGAGTGACCCACCCAGGAGCACCAGAGGAGGCCTGAGCAACCTAATGGCCTGGGAGCCATGAGCAACCCACACAGGAGCAGTGAACAACTCAAATCATAGCCCTGCCTCCACCTCAAGGAGTGACCATATGAGTCTTGGGTCCCCGTGAACCTTGGGGAGAGATCACTAGAGGTTCTGCCTTGCCTACACCTGAAAGAGCTTTAAAGGGAGCTATAGCCCCCAACTACACCAATTGGAAGAAGAGGGACCACCTGAAGCACAAGCTCCATCTATACCGATTGGAAGATGAGCTGGATAGACAAAAAAGTAAGAATATACTCAGCAACATAAAGAGCAATAAGGCACCACCAGAAACTAGTGGCTAAACAACAGCAAGATCTGAACACCTCAACACAGATGAAGCAGAAGAAAAGACCTTAAAAATGACTTTCGGAAAATGATTGAGACCCTTAAAAAGAAAATGAAAAATGCCCTTAAAGAAATGGAGGAAAAGACAAACTAAAAATTGGAAGAAATCAGCAATCCCCTTAAAGAAAACCAAGAAAAAACAAACAGGCAAAAGAAATGATTCAAGACTTGAAAACTTAAAAAACTTAAAAAGAGACAATAAAGAAAACACAAAATAAGGGAGTTCTGGAAATGGAAATTTTGGGTAAACGATCAGGAGCCACAAATGCAAGCACAAACAACAGAATAGAAGAGATGGAAGAGAGAACTCAGGTGTTGAAGACAGAATAGAAGAAATAAATTCATCAGTCAAAGAACATGTTAAATCCAACAAAAGCTTAATAAAAACTATCCAGGAAATATGGGACACTATGAAAAGATCAAACCTAAGAATAAAAGGGATAGAAGAAGAAGTCTAACTCAAAGGCACAGAAAATATATCAACAAAATCATACAAGAAAACTTTCCTAACCTAAAGAAGGACATGCCTATGAAAATACAAGAAGCTTACAGAACACCAGATAGGCTGGACCAAAAAAAAAAAAAATCCCCTCGGCACATAATAATCAAAACACTAAACACAGAGAATAAAGAAAGAATATTAAAAGCTACAAAGATAAAAGGCCAAATACCATAGAAAGACAGATCTATTAGAATTACACCCAACTTCTCAGTGGAAACAATGAAAGACCGAAGGTCCTGGACAAGCATTATGTAGACACTAAGAGACCGCAGATGCTAGCCCAGACTACTACACCCAGCAAAACTTTCAATCACCATTGATGGAGAAAACAAGATATCCCATGACAAAACCAGATTTAAACAATACCTATCCACAAATCTAGTCCTACAGAAAGTACTTGTAGGAAAACTCCAACCCAAGGAAGTCAACTACATACACAAAAACACAGGCAATAGATGATCTCACAGTAGCAAATCCCAAAGAAGGGAAACACACACACAATACCAACAAAAACAAAAACAAAAATAACAGGAACTAGCAATCACTGGTCATTAATATCTCTTAATATAAATTGACTCAATTTGATTCCACTAAAATCAGGGACAAGACAAGGCTGTCTACTCTCTCCCTGTATATTCAATATAGTACTCCAAGTCTTAGCTAGAGCAATGAGACAACAAAAGGAGATCAAGGGGATACAAATTGGAAAGGAAGAAGTCAAACTTTCACAATTTATTGATGATATGATAGTATACATAAGTAACTCAAGAAATTCTACCAGGGAACTCCTACAACTGATAAACACCTTCAGCAATGTGGCAGATTACAAGATTAAGTAAAAAAAAAAATCAGTAGCCCTCCTATATATAGATGATAAACGGGCTGAAAAAAATCAGAGAAACATCAGCCTTCACAACAACCACAAACAAAATAAAATATCTTGGTGTAACTCTAACCAAACAAATAAAAGACCTGTATGAAGAAATTTTAAGTCTTTAAAAAAAACCAAATTGAAGAAGATATCAAAAAATAGAAAGCTCTTCCATGCTCACGAATAGGTAGGATTAACATAGTAAAAATGCCAATCCTACCAAAAGCAATCTACAGCTTCAATGCAAAACCCAGCAAAATCCCAGCATAATTCGTCACAGATCTTGAAAAAAAAATTCTAAATTTAATATGGAGAAACTAAAAACCCAGAATAACCAAAACAATTCTATACAATAAAAGAATATCTGGAGGCATCACCATCCCTGACTTCAAGCTCTATTATAGAACTACAGTAATAAAAACAGCTTGGTATTGGCATTAAAAAAAGACAGGTAGACCAATGGAATCGAATTGAAGATCCTGATATTAGTTCCCATACCTATGAACACCTGATTTTTTACAAAGAAGCTAAAAACATAAAAAGGAAAAAAAGAAAGCTTCTTCAACAAATGGTGCTGGTATAAATGGAAGTCGACATGTAAAAGAATACAAATAGATCCATATCTATCACCATGCACAAGATTCAAGTCCAAATGGATCGAAGATCTCAACATAAATCCATCCACACTGAACCTCATAGAAGAGAAAGTGGGAAGCACCTTTGAACATATTGGCACAGGAAACCACTTCCTAAATATAACCACCAGTAGCACAGACACTGAGAGCAACAATAAATAAATGGGACCTCCTGAAACTGAGAAGCTTCTGTAAAGCAAAGGACATGGTCAACAAGACAAAATGACTGGCTATAGAATGGGAAAAGATCTTCACCAACCCCACATCTGACAGAGGACTGATCTCCAAAATAAACCAAAAACTCAAGAAACTAGACATCAAACTACCAAATAATCCAATTTAAAAATGGGGTACAGGAGGATTACTATATCTTTTTTTGGGAGTTCACCTTCTTATTATCTTCTCAAGGATCCCAAATTTATAGGCTCGATGTCCTTTAATTATGGCTAGAAACCGATTATGAGTGAGTATTGGAAGTAGACATGATCGCCAGGCAAAATTGCGAACTTGAGGGTTGGGCAAGACTGGGCCAAGGGAAGATGGGGAGAGAAAAGTGTGAAGGGGAGAACGGGGGGAGCTCGGAGGAATGGGGTGCTTGGGATATAGGAAGGGTGGATATGGGAGCAGGGAAGCATATATCTTAATTTAAGGAGCTACCTGAGGGTTGTCAAGAGACTTGACCCTAGAGGGGTTCCCAGGTTTCCAGGGAGACGCCCCCAGTTAGTTCCTTGGGCAGCTGAGGAGAGGGAGCCTGAAAAGGCCAGTTCCTATAGCCATACCGATGAATTTCTTGCATATCACCATAGAATCTCCACCTGACGATAGATGAAGAAAATGACAGAGCCCCACATTGGAGCACCGGACTGAGCTCCCAAGGTCCTGATGAGGAGCAGAAGGAGAGAGAACATGAGAAAGAAAGTCAGGACCGTGAGGGAACCTCCAGCTGGCGACAGATGGGGAAGGTGACTGAACCCCACATTGGAGCACTGGACTGAGCTCCCAAGGTCCTGATGAGGAGCAGAAGGAGCGAGAACATGAGGGAGAAAGTCAGGAACGAGAGGGGTGCGTTCACTCATGGAGACGGTGGGACAGAACTAATGGGAGATCACCAACTCCAGTTGGAATGGGACTGATGGATCATGCGACCAAACCCGTCTCTCTGAATGTGGCCAACAGCGGGGGCTGACTGAGAAGCAAAGGACAATGGCTCTGGGCTCTGATTCTTCTGCATGGACGGGCTCTGTGGGAGCCTTCTCAGCTTGGTCGATCACCTTCCTGGACCTGGGGGGAGTTGGGAGGACCTTGGTCTTAGCATAGAGTGGGGAACCCTGATGGCTCCTTGGCCTTGAGAGGGAGGGAGGGGAGGTATGGGTGGAGGGGAGGGGAGGGAAGGGGGAGAAGGAGGGGAGGGAAGGGGGAGGAGGAGGGGAGGGAGGGGGGAGGAGGAGGGAAGGAGATGGAAATTTTTAAATATAAAAAAAAATAAACCATGAGAAAAAAAAAGAAAACCAAAAAAAAATAAATAAATAAAATAAAAAAATAAACAAATAAATAAAAATGGGGTACAGATATAAACAGAGAATCATCAACAGAAAAATCTCAAATAGCTGAAAGGCACTTAAAGAAATGTTCAACATCCTTAGTCATCAGGGAAATGCAAATCAAAACAAGTCTGAGATACCATCTTATACTAATCAGAATGGCTAAGATCAGAAACACTGATGACAGCTTATGCTGGAGAGGATGTGGAGTAAGTGAAACACTTCTCCATTGCTAGTGGGAGTACAAACTTGTACAGCCACTATGGAAATCAGTATGGTGATTTCTCAAAAAATTAGGAATCAATCTACCTCAAGACCCAGAAATATCATTTGGGGACATAAACCCAAAGGATGCTTAATCATACTATAAGAACATTTGCTCAACTATGTTCATAACAGCATTATTCATCATAGCCAGAACAGGGAAACAAGCTAAATGCCCCTAGACTGAAGAATGGATAAAGAAAACATAGTACATTTACACAATGGAGTATTATTCAGCAATAAAAAAAATGACACCTTTAAATTTGCAGGAATGGACGGAAACTAGAAAAACCCATTGTGAGTAAGGTAACCCAGACCCAGAAAGGCAAATACAATACATACTCACTCATAAGTGGATATCAGACATAAAGCAAAAGGTAACCAGTCTACAGTCCACAACCCCAGAGAAGCTAAAATCCTCTTCCAGAAACAGAGGGAAACAGATGCAGAGATCCAAAGCTAATCACTGGGCCAAGCTCCAGGTGAAGAGAGGGATGAGCAATAATATGAACAAAGGTATCAAGACCATGATGGGGAAACCCACAGAATCAGCTGATCCGAGCTAGTGGAAGATCACTGACTCTGGACTGACAACTGGGGAATCTGCATAGGACCAAAGTTGTCCCCCAAATACAAGTGGTGTGGCTGGGCAGTACAGGAGCCACTGGCAGTGGGAGCAGGATCTAACTCTAATGTATGAACTGACTGTGTGGAGCCATTCTCTATGGAGAGATATGTCTTGCTCAGACTAGGCATGGGTAACAGTGGGGGCCTTAGAACAGCATCAAGGAGGTGGTGGGACAAAGTTGTCTTCCAGGGGAGGCCTTAACCTCTCTGAGGAGCAGGTGGGAGTGGGGTAGGGAGAAATAAAGAGAAGGGAGGGGGAACTGGGATTGGTATTAATAAATAAATAGATAGACTGACAAACAAATAAATAAATAAATGCAATTTTTTTGAAAAAAAGGTCAAAACAAAAGGGACGCCTGGCAAGTCCCCCCAGGAGGGGAGTCTGCTTGGAGACATGCAGTGGGCTCAGCCTTTCCAACTGTGAGATAGTCATTCGTGGGTAGGCACTCTGCTGGACACTGACAAGGCGTGGTGGACACCTGACTGTACTGGCAGTGGGCAGAGCTGAGGATGGTCAGGAGCCCACCCACCTACTATCTGACCTACTCCCCACAGGGCTATTATGATTTCGTAACTCACAGAAAAGCAGATGTGCAGACCAAAAGAACTAAAAGCCAGGCAGGCTTCCTCGTGTGGAGAGAGGTCTAGACAGTCGCTAGCCTCGCCCTGATAGGAGGCCTTCAACAGAGCAGGCTAGATCCAGAAACCAGTGCCGCCAGAATGCTGGCCATGACAAACACTGCACGACAGCAACAACACAAACTGTGTAGCGGAGGAGCGACTCCCAGATCCCCACATCAATGCTTTCAAAATACTGAAGCATAAATAAGGCAAACTTTGCCAGTATTTCTTCAACAAACTAAGGTGTCAGGACAGACTGCTGCACTGTGGGTAAACAGCAAGATCTGAGTTCCACGTCAGCACCCAGACCTGCAAGCATCCTCCCAGGGCAAGTTCAAGTACCAGAGCGGAACTCGCCAGAGCCAAGGGATCCTAATCTAGAGGCCACGCATTAAAAAAAAAAAGAAAGAAAGAAAAGAAAAAAAAAGAGCAGGAAGGAGAGCATAAGCATTTCTTCCTGAAAAGACAAACTGGCCCCCAGGCAACTCTTCTGGAGAGCACTCCTCACTGGATAGGACCCTCAACTGTAGCTCCATAAAAGGGCAGGCTGTCTGGACACCTGCTCCAGGTGTCCAGCTGTCTGGACACCTGCTCCAGGCAGTCTGGCAGAAGCCATATTGCCCTAGTCTGTCTGCATCACCTGAACCCCATAGCACTGACTAAAGGCTGCTCCTGTCACCAGAAGGATAAACAACGAGCCAAACGGACTTCTTTTCTAAGAAGTTCACCCCTCTTCTATCCTACAGATTCCCTTCAGATCCTCCTGATGCCTGCCACAAATGTGTCAGTTTCTACACTGAAGGTCCAGGCACAGGGATAGACACTGGCTGAGAATCATACAGAGGAAGTTATAGGCAAAGCAACAGCAGTACTCAAAGAAGTATAGAATTAAAACCTCCATAAAGTTCAAGGCACCATTCTGCACTAGTCAACTCCTCCAATAATCTGTCAATAATCACATGAATTAATGCAAAGACACGTTAGTTTCATTTTTCTAGCTTTTTCCGGTGTTTCTACTTAGTCAAGTTTGCAATCAGAGTAAATAAATGAGAACATAAATAATTAATGGTCATATTATGAAGTGGGAGGGCTCTGAACCCCAGAGCAGACCCCTTCCATTACCCAATGCCTGCCTCACTAGGAAAAATGTCCATCTGCTCTCACCCCTTCCATGAGGGTCAGGAATATAGTCCCCATTCAGGAACGGTCACTTAAATTTAAAACAGCTAGGGTGTTCATCTCCTACCACCTAGGCATCTGCGACCATGCACTGTGTAAGATCAGGATAATCCAGAATCCTGTTTTCCCACAGTGGGCATTAAGGAAGCAGCATCCACTCAGTTTGCACAGCCTGAGACCTTTGCAAATGTCATACAAAGGAAATATGGATGCTCTTCTTCCAGCCTCTTCCCACCACCACACTATATCATGGGACCCATACTGCAGCCTACAAGATAGACAGGCATGTTATTGATATGACTGTAGGAATGGTACAGACGCTACAGTGGCCAATCCCAGAAACAAGCAGAGTTCTGGCTAACGCAAGAAAAGTGCTGCTACCTTTACCAGCTCAGTCTCCGCCCATTCATTACCCATTAATAAAGCCCTGGAATTCCTGAAAACAAGAAGCTACCTTCACTTCAAGTGCAAGTCTGAAAACAACTGGGAATCCCTTCTCTCTTCATCGTGAATGTCAGCTGAGGCCTCCTGCTCCCTGGAGGCTGGCCCCGCTCAGCAGCAGTGGCAATGGCAGTAGCTGACTTAGAACTCAAGACAATCCACAGGGAGGAGCTCCTGAGGCCCCCATCACTCATTAAAGGAAAATGGGCAGGTAATGATTGCTGGGAAAAGGAGTGTCATTTCTGGGTGTGGTAAGTTGTTCATGCTCCAGTAGACATGCCTCATTCATGCCTATGCAAGCAACCATAATGAAATTCAATGTATCACACACACACACGCACACATGCATGCATGCACACAAACACAGGTGAGAAGCTTGTTGGGAAGAAGGGTTTCATCAGGGCTGGGAAGGGGATAAGAGAAGGTAATGGGGCAAAAATGACCAAAACTAATTGCATGAAATTGTCAATAAATTTTTAAAGAACCCTTTATATCTGAACTATGTATTCAATGCAGTACATATTTCTATGATTAAAAAAAGACCTCAGGACATTCACAGACAGCACAGCCCACAGCCTGAACACTCATTGACACATCCCTGACACACTTCCTGCAGCACTGCAGCAAACAAGATACAGTGCACACAACTTAGGAGTGAAGAAGGGATAAGCAGAGAAGCAAGAAGATATTGAGAGATGGCAAGAAGGCAGTGCGACAGTGCCTGTGAAGGGCACCAAGAACTCCTCCTCTGAGAAACCAACCTGGTTGTCCTCTTCTTAGACTGGAGAGGGAACAAGAGTGAGTGCAGCACCGGGAAGGCCAGCAAGACAGTGCAGGGCAGACAGGACTGCCATAGAAGCTACAGAGACTCTCCAGCCTTGGTGACAAACAAACCTGGGTTAACTAAGTACATGCTTTATGAAGGCCATAAAAGGTTGGAAATAAGAGCCTAAGCTGTGTGGCTATGACATTCCCTGTGGGGTCCTATGCTAACTGCACCTCTTTCATGCTCTCTGACCTTCCTGGTTTATGTTACTCTAAATCCATGTCTGAGAGCAAGGATCAGGGGTCAGGCAGCATGACTGCCCCTTCCTCACAGTACCCAGCACACCATCATATGCCTAAAAGCATGCACGCACACAGGCACTCGCAAGCTTGCACACACGCGCGCACACACACACACACACACACACACACACACACCTTGTTCATCTGCACAGATGGCTCACGGAGTCTATATTTCTTAAAAATTGGCCAAAAAAATAATTTTTCGGTAACAAAGAAACGTGCCAAACAAATGGTTTTTCCATAATGCAATTGTAGAAATTTGGAATAGAGCAATAAAACACTTAGAATTAAAAGCTTGCTTGACAGAAACACATGTTTTTCTATCAGTAAAACAAATTTGGCTGTGCTCTTTCTGTCCACACAGAAGCAAGCCAAGACACTGTCTGCGGGGAGAGTAAGCCCCTCTAGCTGAAAGGGGGAAGCAAGGGGAGGCCACAGGCATAGGAAAGCACCAGGGTCACATTGGCCCTTCTGTGCCCGCTGGCGCCACCTGCTGGAGAGCCAGAGGATGGAAACCTGCATGAGTTTCTAGGGTCAGGAAAAGCTACAGATGTGAAATTAGACAATACATGAATTTAAACAGAAAGGACCTTAAGGACTCAGGAAGTCTTCTTTAACCTAATAAATCAACATAATTTCTTTAGATGGTTGAAGAACACCATTTGAAGCTCTACAGGGTTCTTTGTGTTTTTTTATGGTACATACTACAGGTGTACAACATGCCCTTTCAAAAACTTTTTGGAATGAATAAAAAAGCTTCATAACCAAAATTTTCCTGAAATACAGCTGGTGCAGAATAATACATCAAAACTACACACAAGCAATCACATAAAACCAAAGGAACCGCCAGAAGCAGGAGGAAAACCCAGACACATTGCCATCCTGCAAAAGGTGGTTTCCAGGACCAAGGAGATCACAGAGACAGGAATGACTGGGATGAAGGACAAGGAATGGGGCATGAAAGCTGTCGTGAAGCAGGCCACCAAGCAGACAGTGGGGACCGTGAACCCTCTGAGGGCAGAGTAGGAAGAAGACGTTGATGAACTCACTCTGGGTATCTAAGCACAGTTGAAAGCTGATGGAAGACCAAGGAGGCCTAGCACGCATGAGACACGGGGATCAATTCCCAGTGCCAGAGGAGGGAAACCCAATAAGAAGAAGATGGTGGGTAAGCATGCAAGGCTGCCAAGAGTGTGGAAAGGGAGGCGTCTAGTCCAAGCCAGACTGGCAGCACAGGATGTGACCTCTACTGTTACAAAGGGTCTAAGTTCAAGGAGCCCCTACTCTGTCAGCAGCCTGAAATTCTTTTCTTTTTCAAGCATATTGTCATTTCCCAGAGATATCCAAAGTTTAGGACTCCTAACTAAGGAACCTCTGATTCTAAGAGAGCTACACAGGAAGGGAAAGGCTGCTACTGGAGGAGCAGGTGGTACAAAGGGAAGCCCCCTAAGACGCTCTGAACAGGGTCCTTATTACCATTTCACTTTGGCTCTGGCCCAAAAGGAGAGGCTGGCCTCGGCCCAGAAGGGAAGCTTTGCTGCTATGCTAGAAGGCAGTAGGGGAAGAACAGCAGGATGGATACTATATGCTGACTCCTTCCCTGCAAAGAAGAAAGAACTGTCTGCCACAACCAGAAGAAATACAGATAAGGGAAGGGTAAGGATTTCACAAAGAATGGAAAAATCTAGTAGACTCCACATTAACCAGTGCAAGGTTAACATCACCGCGGTGAGACACCACCTTGACCAGGTGGCAAGGTTAACATCACCGCGGTGAGACACCACCTTGACCAGGTGGCAAAGTTAACAACACTGAGATGAGATGCCACCTTGACCAGGTGGCAAGGTCAGCATCACCATGGTAAGACAAAACAGTGCCATACACATCCTCGGTCGGCACTAAGAAGAGAACAAGATCACTTTTGAACAAGCTGAGACTCCTGTAACACCACAATGCCTTGCTGTAACCACAGAAACAAAATAGAGAAACAGTTTATAAAACATACAGCACATATGGAAAGTGTCAAGGTCGTGAAACACAAGGAACTGTCACAGATTAGACAAAGGAGAAAGACACCTGCAATTAGACGGCATGTGGAATACTGCACAGCTAAGCAGACACTAGTGGAACTGTGCAGTGCCGCCTCCCTGGAAGATCTACCAAGATGATGTGGAAGAGGAGGCCTTGGCAGCAACAGCTGGGCATGGTAGCTCAGGCCTGTAATCCTGGCATCTAGAAGACATGGGGAAAGAGAGCTACCATGAGCCCAAGACCAGCCTGGACTACAACGTGCATCAAAGAAGGAAGGGAGAGACGGAGGGGAAGCTGGTGAGTTCAAATCAGGCTTGCATGTAGTTAACAGTATCTTATCAATGTTAACTTCAGTACGTCGATCACTAAAAGTAAAGACTACACCAGGGCTCTGGTTGGCTTTCGTGTAAGTCTCCAATTATCTCAAAGCTTGCATTTCCATGTGGATTCTTTTTGTTTGTTATTTTTAAAATGTTATCAGTAGGGGCTTGAGAGATGGCTCAGCAGTTAAGAGTACTAGCTGCTCTTCCAGAGGCTGCAACTTCAATTCCCAGCAACCATATGGCAACCATCTATGCCTCTAATGCCTCTTCTGGCTTATAGGTGTACATACACATTCAGACAGACAGACAGACCGACAGAGAGACAAACAGACAGACAGACAGAATGTTACCGGTAATGGCAGCACCCTCAGGTCCATTTTTGAAGCTTGATGCTATTGCACACATGGTCCTACTTCTCAGCCAATATACAGTGTTAACACTGGCTTTCTACAGAAGAAGACCATTGCTCTATACCAGTTACTCAGCCCCAAGTTTCCATCACGGCTCCCCCAGATGAATCATTAGTCCACTTTACAGCATCCTAGCAAGGGAAGGATGCTAGGAAGGACAAGCAGGAACACACCTCAACCCATCGCCTGTCGTGACTCATGTCCCTATCAAGTGGATACATTAATTAAAGCTTTTGTAAATGCTAAGCACAAAGGGACAATGTAAGTTTGCAAGGACGATCACACACCTCCTTTCTCTATTTTAATTACATTTTTCCTGAACACTTATAGAGTTGGCAGTAAATCCAGGTCAGATGTTGCTTTAGAAAAATGAAGATTTAAAGAGAATCTTGGGTGGCTCATCTACCCACACCTTGGAAAAGACCCAATCCAGGTAACCACTCTGAGTATGCTGGCCAAGGCTGCTGCTCTGCTGCCACCAAGTGGCAATTGCGTGCCATGACGCCTAGTCCAAGAACAGCCCAAAAGTTAAAACCAGACCCTTCTAAGAACACTTTCTCTGCACAGTCAAGCCTGCCACACGTTCAGGAGTGACTGTGACATGCGTTCTTGAGAAAGAGAAATTAAATACGAGGCTGCAGCCATGAGGTGTTTCCTTCGCTTCAAGATGAGGACTACTACAGAGGCCAAGGCTCAGCCACGGCCCATTTCACCCACGAGACATTGGCAGTCTCCAGACTTCAGACTCACCTGCTTTGGGTCAGAGTTAGCAGCTCCAGGAGCAGGAGACTCCAGTTCTATAGTCACTGGCCCATCGTTCTGAATGTGCACCTGCATGTAGGCACCAAACTTGCCATCTGAAAGAACAATCCAAAAAAACTTAAGAGTTGGAGACCCCAGGTTTATCTGCCCAAAGACTACATGTTCAACAATGTAATAAAAAAAAAAAAAACCTGGGCAATGGGCCTATCAGCCAAGACAGGACAAAATGGTCAGCTTCGTGAAGGGGGGGGGGGGGGGGGGCAGGTAAACAGCATTGATATTACAGCCTGCCCAAATGAACTGGCAAGAAAGACCTGGTAACACCAAGAAGGACACAGCATGAATAAGATGCCATGTCCGTGCTGGGAAGGCAAACTGGCATAGCCAGAGGGAGGCCATTTTAGCCCCAAATCTGCTAGCATCTCTTCATATCCATCCCCAATGTCTCACCCAAGCAGAATCTTTCTCCAGGAGCCATGGCTTCCACCACCACATCACAGGTTTCCCCCTCTGGTTCCTCCCACCCAGTTTACTCCCTCCTTAGTCTCACATCAACACTGGCTTTCTTCAGTGCACAGACTGGAACCCTGAGACAGCATTTAAGAGCACCTGAGAAGCCTGCCATCTTTATAGGCAAGATAAGGTGGTTCCTGATGGGGACCCAAATGTGCCCAAAGAGTAGTGACTTCTATGACCTCCAGGGATTAAGGTGGCCACTCAGATCAACCGAGCCTTTCTTCTATCTGTGTCACACTAGCTAAAAAGACATCAGCTGGGAAGGAAATCATGTGTTTAATTGCATGCTAAAATTATGGCTACAATTAGTAGCAAATTTCACCATCTACACTCCTCAGGGAAGCTGCAGGCAGACTCAGGAGGAAGGAAATGATTTCCAACCTTGAATTTCTGTTGCCAGGATAGACGGTGCATGCTTCACCATGGTTCTCATTCCAAGTGGATAGAAATAATTTTTCTTTTCCTGTTTTTCTTCAGCTGGGAACAGAACTATTATCTGAATTTCCATTTGTACACTCAATAAATCCAAAGACAGGTTTTAAGAGGTCTTAAAATTGTAACATTTTTTTCCAGTCCAGATCAAAGGGTGAAGTCCCTAAGAAAAATTATACTAGCCAGGGAAAATAAATACACTTTTAAAAATAAAAGACAAGAACATATCTACAGAATTACATCTGGTTTCATGCGGTGATATAATCGAGTTGTTCTTAAATATAAGCCTCAGGACTCCACCCAGAGCTGCAGGACAAGCACATGTCCAACATGTCTATGCCACATGTTTCAGGCACGAAACCAGCTGGGGCCCAGCATCTACAAACTGGTCTCCAACAGCAGCTGCTTAAGGCCCCTCCCAAGCAGGCTGG
The DNA here is from genome assembly GCF_903992535.2 of Arvicola amphibius. Lineage (NCBI taxonomy): Eukaryota > Metazoa > Chordata > Mammalia > Rodentia > Cricetidae > Arvicola > Arvicola amphibius. Next base: position 32,095,930 of record NC_052051.1, read on the forward strand.
AAGTCGAGCACCTGTGAGGCTGGTACTCATGCTCTCTAGATAATGCCCAACTGATTCACTCCACATACCAACAAAACCCACACTGCCAATCTGTGACCCAACAGGACAGTCATCGTGAATGCAGTGAGTGCAAGAAACCTTAGTCACTAGTGCTGATGTACCTGTCACTGGCCATCACAGCATCTGGTCAGCCTGGGGACCAGCCTGATCAATTTACCGAGGGCGGAGGTTATTGGAGAAAAACAGAGTAAACAAGAGGCGTGTGCTGCTGCTTCCTGCCTGGTTCAAGGAAAGCTCTACTGTCCAGAGCATGGCCATGACCCACGGGAACTTGGCCCGCTCTCAAGACTCAGGGGACACAGTACTAGACAAGAGCCTTGGGCTAACCTGAATTGAGCCCATATTACAGGCAGTCTCCTGCTACCCAGGAAGTGTTCTCACCACCCAGACTGCTTTTCTCTTCCACTTTGCCTCTGTTCAGAGCCCAATCAGGGAAGGAAGAGTCACTACTGGAAACCCCAGCCCTGGGTACACAGGCTGGGACATGGAGAAATCAAGCAGAAGAATGGCATGGGAAGAAAGAACACATTCAAAAATCAGGCTATAGAAAGGTCAAGCTGCAGGGCTTTGATTTGAATCCCCAGGACTGTGTAGGCAGAGCTCATGGAAATGGCACTGCCAGGCTGCTGGCATCTGGAGCAGCTCTACCCTCATGTGCAGAGCCTGCTTCCATGGAGACAGCAGTGCTTCTCAGCATCCCTGCCTCCTCAGAGGACATGGCAACACTAGCGGACCACACTGGGACAATGATTACAACACAGCAATGGAAGCCTGGCTCCAGGCAACCTGAATGGCAGTGGCAAGGGCTCTAGAAACCTTCCGCAGAAATCAGAGTCTCCAAGAAAGACACCTCCTTAGGCTTGTCAACACATGGGACAGTATGGGTAACCGAACTCCTCAGAGTAAGAACAGCCAGACCTGAGTATAGAGCTCCATTCTACAATGGAGGCCATGGTGGGATCAAGAGGGGCAAACCCTAGACCCTTACAGATTCTTCCAGGTCCAGGATCCCTTCTGAAAGTGTTCTGATTAACTGTGCTACCTCCAAGCATTGAGGTGTCCCAGACCCAGGATTTCATGGCAAGAGGTACTAGGGAAGGGAATACACCTGTGGCCCAAGATAAACAATGCCAAATTATAGGAAAAGGCCACCCTCAAACACAAACCAGTTTCTGAAGGAAACAACCATTTGGCTGGTAAACACCTAGGGCAAAAATTCACCTCAACTGGGCAGGTATGATGCTAACTGAGCTTAGGTGCTGGAATCATGGATTCACAGAAATCAAGGACACACATCTTGTCTGACACAGAGATTCTATGCAATGTCTCTGACAACTGGGCTTTGTTCAGACACCTTGGTGTTCTTTTGCGGTCCCTAACAACATTCTGCTTAGAGAGCCGAACAGGAAGTATTAGGCCACCTCGACTCTTAAAGGAGATACACAGGAGCCTATATGGCAATGCTGGAGTGGTAAAGCTCTGAAGAACCCACAAGGACACCTTTGTAACACAAGTATGCAAATATGTTGGCCATGGCTGCTAAATGAACCCATATCAGACCAGTCATGGACACTTCTCTACTAGGTAGGAAACTGGGAGGGTCTTCTGAGCTCAGACTTCATTTCTTTGAACTTGAATGTGACAAAGAATTGGTCTGTAATTTCTCCGCAGGTCTACGGAAAAGGTAGAGGATTACATTCGAGTTCTATGCGTGCCCACATTGCTGACACTGGAGATGATTTCCTCGTGTGTCTTATTCAGATGTGTCTTCTATTCACACAGTCCTTTAACTGCACAGCAAAACTTCTGCTGGGCTGAGCAGAGCTGGTCAAGATGGCTGGCTGCAACACAGGAAACAACCAAGATTTGTCTTTCCCCTTGGAAGCATAGTGGCCTCAGAAGAGCTTCACGTCAAGACCCAGGTTAGAACTTTAGGGGACAAAGGATGCAGAACAGGAACATAGTCAGAGGCTCAAAGGTGGACCAGCCGGAGCTATGGCCATCTATCTCCCTAACAGGGAGCCCCCATGGCCCGAGGGTTTCTCTGCTCAGAAACACCCTCCATCTGTTCCTATCCCCCCCCACCAGGAAGAGAATGACAGTCCTCAGGAAGGCATAATGCTTTCTCCCCCACTCTACTCCCACCTGACACAGGAACAAAGACACACACACACACACACACACACACACTGTGGTCCTTGTAGTTGCTGTTAAAAATTAAGCATCATCATTCAAAGCTTTCCCAACCTAAACCTCTCCAGGGAAGTGCTAACTGTTGTGAGGACTGCCTGAAGGAGACCCAGCTGGAGGCAGTAGGGAGGCCGTCACGGTGGTTAAGATGGCGGACTCTGACGTCTTGCGCTGGAGTAGTTTCAGCAAGAACTGGCATCTAGTTTCATGCACGTCAACAGAGAGCCTAGAACAACTTGCTAAGGGATCAGATGTGGCAAAAAAGGAGCCATGCAAAATTCTGACATTTTCAGACCATGAATTTATTATTTAGCAAAACTAAAAAACTAAATGAAATAAGGAGCCAGGACAATAAGCAGACCACACAACACAAATGAAATAAGGAGCCAGGACAATAAGCAGACCACACAACACAAGGTGAAGAAGACATGCAAAGACTGAGGATTAAAGTGAAAGCAGACAATAAAGAAAGAACTAGATCAATCAAGAGCAGTTTTCAGAAAAAAAATTAAAACGCTAAAAATAATCTGAGAAAGCTTCAACCACACTCTGCACATTAAAACTACAATGAGTTTATCAACAGGTGGAGAGCAATCTAGAAGTTAAAAATGCACTGTTGACAAAGCTATGCCGAAAGGAGGGACCCCACAGACTGGAATGGGCAGCACATTCTGGCACATCTGTGGATCCCATCCTGGGTATTGACACTCCACAAAAAGTCATATATGTACAAATTTACTTTTTGCATCACTTTGGAGTTAGTATTGTATTAGTGGTGGGTGTGTGTGTGTGCGCGCGCGCATGTTTGTGTGTACACAAATGCATGGCATGGAGATCAAAGGACAACTGTCAGGAGTCAGTTCTCTCCTTCCACCATGTGGGTCTGAAGATCAAACTCAAGTCACCAGAATTACAGAGAAAGCACTTGCGCCCACTGAGCCATCTCATTGGTCCCACTACTCTTCTTAAGAGACAAAAACTACCCTGGCCATGACACAGGATCCCACAGCAGCAGTGACCACCTACACAGGACTTGTACAAGATCAAGCTAGTTCCAAGCTCTAACAAGGAGGGAGAAGATGCTGAGGTCCCGCCCCGCTGAAGAGTTTATGGCAGCTGATGGCTGCTGGGGTCTGGAGCATCACTTTCCTTCTTTTCTGTTGTTGATTTTGTTGTTGATTTTGCTGTTTTGTTTTGTTTTGTTTTGCTTTTCAAGACAGGGTTTGTTGTGGGAAGTCCAGCAGAGTTTCTCTGTAGTTTTGGAGCCTGTCCTGCAACTTGCTCTGTAGAGCACTCACAGAGATTCTCCTGCCTCTGCCTCCCGAGTGCTGGGACTAAAGGCAAGCACTGCCACTGCTGGGCAAGAATCACTTTTCTTTAGGAATGTGGCCACTCAAAGGTTGTGTGTGCCTAGTGGATGATCCCAGGTACATCAGCAGCACTAAGAGGATTCAGTGGGTTAAAAAATAAATAAATCTAAGTCATTATAAAACAGCGACATAAAACTGGGAGGAGGATGTGATGGATCCGGTCTTAGGAGGAGTTGTTATGAGGGTGAGAATGGATATGATCAAGATATGTGGCATAAATGTATGACACTATCAAAGAATAAAGGTGGAAAAGACCCAAAAATTTTAAAATCCAATAATCCAACAACAGAAGCACCAATAAGTTGCAGTGTGCTCCTGCCGTAAGCACTACCTAATTGACACCAAAAAGATGTGAGGACATGGGGCTAAACTGGTGAGGGAAGACTCTCTAGGGAGATAAAAAATAGTTTATTGCATGCTACCTTTTACATTAAAAGCCAAACACTCACATTAGTTTGCATCTGCACATACAATAGATAAACAGAAAAAGTAATAAAATTAATTATGTGTAGAAAGCTAGGGTGTAGACGGAGACCGCTTTTTTGTTCCCAGCTGCCCAGATCCGAAATAATCACATAGAAACTGTATTAATTACAATACTATTTAGCCAATAATTAAACGTATTTCTAGCTGGTGATTACATCTTAAATTAACTCATCTGTATTATTTTATCTTTTACCACGAGGCTCGTGGTTTACCGGTGAGGTTCCGGCTGGTGACGTGCTTCTTTGTCCTTCTATCGCTACATGGCATTTCTTTGACTCCGCCTACTCTCTCTTCCTCTATCTGCTTAGAACTCTTGCTTTGCCCTATGATGTGCTGCTATAGGCCCAAAGCAGCTCCTTTATTAACCAATTATTCACAGCACACAGAGGGGAATCCCACATCAATAGGGGAACAAGTCAGACAGGGATAAGGGGGCTAAACTTTCCATTGTGGGGCTGTGCATGCTTGAACTTCAGCATCAAACTACCTATTAGAAGAACAGAGAGGACTCGGATGTCCCAATTTCAAATCTTACTACAAATCAAAATGGTGTACTTCTGGCATAAGGACAGAACAATGAAATAAAGCTTGGAATTCAGAAATAAACCCCCAAAACAAACAAACAAAAACCCTACATAGATGCTTAGAGCAAAACTCTTCTTTTGCAGCAGATGGAGACCACTAGACAGGGGCAACTGGGCAAAACACGGAGAATAAGTGACTGTGGGGCGCCCACTCCCAGCCCACACATCTACAGTGCAGCCCTACACCTAAGACTCGGGAAAATCACAGAAGACAGAACAGGAAAGATTGTAAGAACCAAAGGACCAGGCACCTGCTGTGAGATAGCGTCTTCTAAACATGGCTGGGGAGCTACAACCATGAAGTCTCAAAAATATGACTGCCTAAACAAATCCCGCTTAATGACAACACCAGTTGACATGCCAGTGATGGCAGGGGAAATTAGGCAAGGTTCCAGCCTTAGATAAGGAACTGCAAGCAATCAAGTGCCAAGAGAGGAAGAGAATCTGGTCCAGAGACTGGCCCTCTGATAGGCCATCCAATCTAGAGCAGTCAGCCCTAAAACGTGTACATACAAGCAACACTAAACAGATTCAGTAGATTGTGTGTGCATGTTGAAATAGAAATAAAAATAGTTGGTTGATGTTTAACTCAGAGGATGGGTGAAAGGCTAAACAACATGAAGAACACATAAACTGGGTGGATGCCCATGGGGCACAGCAAAAGGAAGAATGATAAAAGGCACATGCGCTATTCATTTCTTCAGTAAAGCATAGATGTGAAGAACATAAAAAGTCAACAAATTCATCAATAGTTCTGTCTTTCCAGACCCTGGATCCTTCTTATGACTCCCGAGTGAGTTAGTCTTTTTTCTCATCCCATCCCAAGTCCGTGGAGTAAGTACTATACAATGGTGAACAGTTTCTTCCCACCTATGCCTCTCTCATCTTAAAATATTGTCCCTTAAAGTGGTTTACTGCATGACTCATTGTGTTAAACTGCAGCTCCCATGATGAAATTTTCCCTTTCTTCCCTTTTTTTCCTTTTTCATCTTAAATTATATTTTATTTTATTTAGTGCGGGGAAGGCTTCAGGGGCATAGGGCAAATGCGAGGAGACAGAAGATGGGTGGGACCTGGATGCATGATGTGAAAGACACAAAGAATAAATGCAAAAAGAAAGTTACAAAATAAAATAAGTACTATCCTTATTTAACCCGAATGGCCACTACAGATTGTGAAGAAAGAGCTAGGCCTCTAATTCATGGTCAGAAATGTGGAGGGAGCTCAGGGTATGAGATTTTTAGAAAGATGAAGGAAAATAAGGCCAGGAAGGAAGAGAAGCCAAGAGAGGCAGTGTGTTTGTCAGATATCTTCTACTGTAACACAACACCTGAGACATTTGACTCACACGGAGAAATGGCTTACTTTACTCAGGGGTTTCCATCCATGGCCCCTAAGTCCTACCACTATGAGCCTGTGGCAAGACAAAGAATCATGGCAGGAAATAACAGCATATAGCAGAACAAAGTTGCTTATCTCAGGGAAACAGAAAAAAAGGCGGTGAGGGGTGGAGCAACAGTAGCACGTCCTGTTTTTTTTCCCCCCAAAGGACCTGAGTTTGGTTTCCAGCACCTACATCAGGCTCATAATTAATTGACTGTAACCCCAGCTTCACACACTCAAATACCTCTCCTGGACTCCAAGGGTATACACACACACACACACACACACACACACACACACACACACACACATCATTCATGCATACATGCATACACACAAAGTAAAATAAAATATTCTTTAAAAAGAGAAAAGGGAAAAGGGGCTTAAGTTCCAGTATCCCACTCAAAGGCACGCCCCTCGGTGACCTCACTTCCTTCCACTGGGCCCCACCTCTTAAAGTTTCCACCATCTCCCATGATAGCCACACACTAGGAAAGAATCTTTAATATCTTTAGTAATGGGCCTTTGGCGGGCATAGGGACTATAGAAGGGAAAAGGATGAAGGAGACAGCTGCCACCCTCATGAGCCTGTCCTCATCTATCACACCAGATAAGGCCAACAGGGGTACCAAATCTCCACCATGCCACCAACACTGGACTTGAGGCCACCACAGACACGTACTGTAGGTAAGAAAAGGAACTTGTAAGATTAGGTTGTTCTTCACTATGCAAAATCAATTAAAGAAATCATCAAAAGATAGGAATGAAGGATGAAAGTAGAAACAGTTCCCCATTTGGGAAGAAGGCTAAAGTATAATCATGAGATGATGCAAGCTAAGTCTAAAAACGCATGCAGGAATAAATAAGAAAGCCAATCACCAAAGAGGAAAGGAAAAGATTTAAGTGACAGAAAACACTAACCAATTTAGAAAAAAAATCATTAATACCTGTACCAAGCTTCCACACAGAAGCATGAGACCATCCCATAGTCAGCCAGTCTTGCCACTCACGAACAGTAAAGACCAGACCCATGCTGTAATTTCCTAGATTTATATTCAGAATAATGACTTCGGCTCGCAGTCCCTGCCAAAGCCAGCATCTGCTGAAAGTTCACTCACGCTGCTAAAATGATTTAAGTGGTGAGAAGGGTAGGAAATTAGATGAATCCATAGGCATTAACTACTAACCACAAAGCAAGAACTAGATGTGGTCTCCGGGCTCCCAAACCTTCTCCTTGCATTATGAAGCTGCAGGAGACCTAGACATAATGGATGCTCCATGCAGGGCACAGAGATGACTGGCCAATCATAAGCTGCCACCTCCTTTAGTGCCCGTCCACATTGCTCTAGTTCTTTGCCAATGACAGATAAGACCCTACAGCAAGTGCATAGAAGTTCTTTATACAACAGTAACTTCTGCTTTGCCTGTGAGGCCTTCTTAGGTCCTGCTACACATGACTCAGCACTGGAATTAGAGGCCTGGAAAGGTAGGCCCTTTCTTTTCAACCACTTCACGTTGGTTTAATATTTATTTCTACACTACTATAAAACAATGTCTGTTTAGCACTCAATTTAGAGGGTGTTCCATGACCCCTGCCAAATGAGCTTTCAGCATTCATCCCAAGCTGGAACTCCCTGGATGGCAACAGAAGCCACCACTGACTTTTCCCAGAGGCCACTCTGTCAATCTGGAGCAGTGGTTCTCAACCTTCCTAAAACTACAACCCTTTAATATAGTTCTTCATGTTGTGGTGACCCCCAACCATAAAATTATTTTTGTTGCTACTTCATAACTGTAGCTCATTCTAAAACAGAGGGGTAAACTTGTCAGATTTGTACGCTGGGATATTTTCCTCTAAGCAGTCAGTCGTCTGAAGATGACCCAGACAGTGAGAAAGCAGCAGGGTCACAGGCTGTGGAATGAGAGAGATGGCTCTAAACAATTTGACCTTACTTCCTGCAGCACAGGTCAAGTTTCACTCCCTATCTCCCTCCCCAGTGAGCTGGGAAGCTGCTGGGACCAGTGGTATGTGGCAGAAGGAAAGCGGTACTGTTTCCAGGCCTGGCATTTCTAGTTCCTGTCTTAGGGCATCGGTTATCAGAATCCTTGCTCAGAGAAAGCCAGCACCACATTAGAAACCCAAGTACACTGAGATCACCTGCTTCTGAGAAGCCCTGGCATTGCAGGGGGCCCAGGAGGATGACCCTAATGGGGAGTAGATAACTGTAACAAGGCCACCTTAGCAGGAAGGCAAGCAGGGAGCAGTGAGGGAGAAAGGTGTGCATACCTAGAGAGCTCACTGGAACACACCAGAAACTTCTCAATGGGTCACACAAACACATGCTCGAAGAACACAGTTTGCATCTCCCCTTAGCTCTGGTCTCAGCTTAAACGTCTTGGCTGCTGACAAAGACAGAAGCCAAGTTGTCATATTTCCAACCATTTTTTTTAGTACTATAGTCTCCTCAACTCCTCTCTCTACAGCAGCCTCTGCAGTTTTTGGAGCCTTCAAGCCAGTCACACGTGTGCCAGTGTGGCATGCCTGCAGCTTTCCCTAGAGACCTGGCCATGAGCTCTGCGGTTCCTCCAACAGAGGTACATCTCCATTCCTGCTGCTCTGATGCTCATTCTAATCCCTGCCTCAGCTCCAGTGCATCTGCACATGCTGCACTGAGGTCTCCACTGGCCCAGGGTCCACCAGGGAGTGCCCTGCCACAGGGGTCATCCCAGTTAGCCCAGTGATCCCAGTGAGAACCTGGAGAGCCCTAGGAAAGTCTGACCCTGTTCTGAGGCTGACCTGTCCAATGCCCTAGATCATTACAGCAGATAAGAGACCCAGAGAGTTGGGGAAGAGACACAAGGAAGATATTTCTAATTTATGTACACGACCAGTCACTAGTAGTCCATAATGCCCATGTTCAAACATGTAATGTAGCATAATGAGTCAAGAAGGTCCAACAAATGAGCTCAACAAAGAGCAGCAAGAAAAATGAGGCCTGGGAGCACTTGAGGAGGACAGCCACAGCCCATGCCATGCCTTTTGGCTTGGGTGGCAGAAATCAATCAGCAGCTGCCCTACGCACATCATTAGAGTGAGCAAGCACACGGTTTGGGGAGAGAGGAGGAATAACAGTTCATGTGTAGCAGACAGAGGCAGACCTTAGGGGGTGAGGGTGGTGAGGAATGGGCTGGCATGGAAGGCCTGCTTGTTACCCAGGTCCATGATGATGCCCAGGCATGGGCTGCTGCCAAGAACTATGTTGTGGGCATGGCCCTGATGCAGCAGTGAGAGTCCATGTTGATGTCTGTGGTTCCTGTTATTTTCAAGGGCCGTGCAAACACCCAGAGTCTGGGCCGTCACCTGCAACTATGTTGGTGTCTGAAGAATATGCCCCCACAGGGGTTATGCCAATCTGGAAGCCCTGCACTGCCACCCAGGACCATGGTGATACCTGGGCCTGGAATGCTGCCAGGGGCCATGTCTGGGTCCATAGCCCTGCTCTATAACCAGGCTCTATGTTGACAACATCCATGGCTCCTGCCACTACCAAGGGCTGTGCAGAGGTCAGTAGCCAGGACCGATACCTGAAGCCATGTTGGTCTTTGAGCTGACCCTGAAGGCATAAAGATCTGGGTGGCCTGTGTTGCCAGCTAAGGCCACACTGACACCCAGGCCTGGGCTGAGGACAAGGTCATGTCTGGATCCGTGACCCTTTCACAGCTGTGGTCTGTGTTGATGCCTGTGCTCCATGTTGCCACCAAAGGCCACACGGATATCCACAATCTAGGCCACCACCTCTGGCCATGTTGGTGTCCAAGGTCTGTGACATGGCCAGTCCCATACAGTCCTGAGTGACAAGCATTGCCACCCAGAGCCATGGAGGTGTACGAGCCTGAGCTGCTGCCAAGAGCCATGCCTGGGTCCTTGGCCCTGCTGCAGTCAGTCTGTGTTGAAGTCCATGGCTCCTGCTACCACCGAAGGCAGTAAGGATAGGGCTGCACAGAGTGACCCCCCCCCCCCCACGGCTGAAGCATTAGGGAGAACTGGCCCTGCCCCTCACCAACTGCAGCACTTCAGAGACTGAGCCCTGCACCTCACCTGGGCAACACACTAGAACCATCCTCACTGACAGGGGTAGAGGTGAACTGGCCTGAGAGCAGGAGAGGAGGAGAGCTAGCCCCACTGTCTGTCACAGGGTGGATGTAAGGAAGAGATACCACCCCCAAATCGCTCACCACTTACTGCAGGCAGCAAGAGCTGGTTCCTGAGTCTTGAAAGAATAGCCCCTCACTGGCTACAGCACCAGGGAGAGCAGGCCCTACACCTCTCCTGGGCAGTGCACTAGAGCTGACCCTGTTGGCTGAAAGGCAGGTGAGGCCACCCTGAAAACATGACATCAGGAGACCTGACACTCCCTCCCATCCGGCCCTGGTGATGTGGCTGTGAATGAGCCAGACCAGAGGATGTGAGAGCAGGAGAATTTGCCCCGCCCCTTGCTGCCAGCTGCATTGGGTGAGCTAGCTGAGGCAGTGCTAGAGAGCTCACCTGTGGGGTGGTAAGGAGAGAAAGCGGGCCGGCTGACCAACCCAGCTACCACCACCCAGACCCAGAAGCAAGGCTATGAATTGACCCACCCAACATCTACCCTCTCTGTGATCTGCAGGAGCATGTGAAGGGGCCAGTTCTACAGACCCAAAACTGCAGGGTCTCCATGACACGGGACAACAGGCTGTCCAAGAGGGCAAGTGAGGGCCCATTATCAATAGTACAGCAAAAGCCAGATGCCTCCAACCAGGCCAATGATTCACAGCAACGAACACTTAGAAGTAAAGATATACAGCGTGTGACTCACTGGGCCACACTACAGCTTCCATGCCGAGAATTTTTTGTTTATTTGTTTGGTTGGTTTTTGGTTGTTCTTTAAATTTTTGTTGGTTTTTTTGGGGGGTGAGGGTAGGGTTGCAAGGGCAGAGAGCAGATGTGAGGGGATAATGAGATGAATAGGATCAGGATGTATAATATGAAATCCACGAAGATCAATAAAAAGTTTTAAAAAATTAAGGCATGAGCACCAGTCATTATAGGAGGCTCCCATGATAACGGTTTCTAGAGTGAGAATTTCCTTATACCTAATGATAAATAAGAAAGAATACAGAATCTAGATGTGGTGGCACCAGCTAGAACCCCGGAACTTGGGAAAGGAAAGCTGAGACAATAAGTAACAAGTTTGAGACCAACCTGAGCTATGTAGCAAACCATGTCTATAAATAAATAAATTCTAATGAGTACATTTACCATACTGCCTACATCAAAGCAGAGGTGAGTTTCTTAGGCAATGAGCAAATAGCAAGAACAAAACAACCATCTGCAGAGGAAGGAGAAAGTGCTCAGGTCTGGCAGAAGCTCCACTATATTTTATGAAAATGATAAAGAAGCAACTCCTGCTGGCCAGTGCATTCACAAGTCCTCACAATTGGTGGGGGGAGGTTGTCTAGTTTTGTTTTTGTTTTTGTTTTTGTTTTTGTTTTTTTGGTTGGTTGGTTGGTTAGTTGTTGGTTGGTTGGTTAATGATTGGCTGGGTTTTTTGTTTTTTTGGTTTTGGGGGGTTTTTAGTTTTTAGTTTTGGGGTTTTTTTTGTTTGGTTTGGTTTGGTTTGGTTTAGGTTTTTCAAGACAGGCTTCTCTGTGTAGCCATGGCTGTCCTGCAACTTGCTCTGTAGACCAGGCTGGCCCTGAACTCACAGAGATCTGCCTCCCTCTGCTTCCCAAGTGCTGGGATTACAGGTGTACACCACTACCACCCAGGGCAGCAGTTTGCTTCTTCTCCCATTTTCCCCACAAGCACTGGGACTTTCAGCAGCTCTGCAGAACATTGAAGCTTTCGGAACACGTACTATGGCGAGGGTGTGCCCCACTCACTCAGTGTCCCTCTTCCACACAGGCTGTAAGTTGCTTTAGACAAGGAGAGTCTCCTGCCTGCTGTGCCCTGTCCCCAGCCCAGGCCAGGCTTGCTGGACAATATCTCACTGATAGAGAAATCACAACAGCTATCTAAGTGGAAATAGTACAATATCCAGCAGCAGAAAGAAGACTTAAGACCTTGGGTAAACATCACCTCTCAGTTGGAAGACCAACCAGGTATATGGCTCTCTTACAAAACCTTCATGAGGTTCTAACCCTTCACTGAATTCCCTGAACACAGCACATAGGGCAGAAAAGTCCCCATAAACCTGATGAAGGCATAAAGTTTGGAGAGAGGCCAGAGAGGCCAGGTGTTCATTCACAGTGAACTGACCATATCAGTGACATCAGCCTCCAGGGATGGATGCTGACTTGATCCCAGGCTCTGTCATTCACTGTAGCTTCCCATGGGTTCCCTGATATAACTCAGCTTCTTCAACTCTGTAAAATGATGGTAATGTCTGTCCACCTAATAGGGTTGTGTTAATCCCAAAGATGGAGGACCATCATCCAAATCATCATGGCCAAATTAGTTAAAGCAAAAAATTAATTAAAGCAAGTTTTTTTTAATTCAATAACATGGACTGCCTCCCCTTAAAAGTGGGCTCAAGAGGTCAGCTGTGGATGCGTGGAAGACAAAGTTTTTATAGCTCAGGGGCAGGGGGCTTCCAAATGGCAGATCTGGCAAGCAAATAGGCAGGGTTACAAGAGCAGAACATCATAACAATGATGAATTCCTGAAACAAAAACATGGCTGCAAGGAGGGCATAACAAGGTAGACATGACACCCCTTCTGAAACAAAGGTAGGGTTGCAAGGTAGTTTAAAAAAACAGCTCTTTGAAACGAAGACATGATTGCCATTCCTAGAACAAGCAGTGTAGAACCATCTGTAGTTAAGGTTACAGGTGGGGTATAGCCCAATCCTTAAGAAGCAGGTTTCATCATAAACAGGAATGAACCCAGTTTGTCTTTACTATAAGATGGCTTTTAAGCCTAAAATGGAGACAGACTGGTTCTTCATTTGTTGTGAAAATTCAAGTGAATAAACAATGGGAACTGCTTCCTCTACACAGGGCCTAGAAAATCCAAAGCTCCTAATAAGAGATGCAGTTCGGCATGCTGTGTACTGACAATAATAACTAGCTTGCCCAGGGGGGGCACCCACTCTATGTAGATGCAGGGGGAGAGCTCAGGTTAGAGCACCATCACAAACAATAGGAAGTAAGACAATAGACTTCACTGCCTAACATGAACCACTGCTGGTCTGAGTGGGAAGGGCTATTGACTGTCAAGAAAATCTCTGTAATCCAAGGGACACTCACCGGGAATATGAAAGACCAAGTTATAAATGTAAAATAAATGCTCAGCCATGAAAGGAGAAGGAAGTGGAGAAAAAGAATGTTAACAGTAGTTAAACTACTTTCCATTTTAAAGTTGCTGAAGTGGCCCTGAAAAATGCTAAAATAAAGAAAATGTATTCAGTAGTTCATTTGCCTTCCTACATCTCTTCAGCTCAAAGGCTTCCCATGAAGATGGAAGACAAATTTTCAAAAATAATCAAATACGGCAGGCATGGGAAGCAAACTGCAATCTTCCCACTGCAGGCTGGAGAAGAACTAAGACCAAAAGAGAGAGAAGCTCTGATGACAAAACCTTAGCCCTTCTGAAAGTACAAAAATTGCAAAGATTTTGGTTAAAACTCTGCACTTTTTGATTAAAAATTCATATCATGTTTCATAAAAGTAATTAGATGGATCATACCTCATGTGTTTAAATTCTGGCCCATTATAAAATGACTCTGTTTACAGCACACCACTTCAGGCCCTTCATATAATGTCCTGGATAAAAATTCAGACCACTTCAAAACTGAAAGCATCTAATAATACATGAAGCACTCCTCTCTAAGGACGTGGATGAATGCTGTTTTGCATTCAGTCAAGCATTTCATAAGCAGTGTCAATGCTCCCCCGTTGAAAGCGCCCCTGAAATACATCAGAGATTTCTCGGAAGTGCGATGACTGCATGAACAGCAGGGAAGACAATGTTGAGGGTTCCCCATCCTTGGCTCTGCAAAGCAGTAATTCCTCAGAGGGCCTGACTTAATCACTAGGTCAGAGAACCCCAGAGATGTAGCCACGAGCTGCCTCATGAATGGAGTTCTAAAGGAGGTCATTTCCAGGAGAGGCAGAACTCTTCTGCTCCATCAGAACCCAGAAAGGCTGGGATTTGATGTAAAGCACAATAATGCTGTATATGTTTCTTCATGACAAATGGACACATTTTACAGGGACGAGAATTAGAAGAAACACACCCATGTACATGCAACAATAATAAAGAAATAAAGGTCTGAAGCTGGGGGGTTCCACAGTTAGGAGAAAATGGCCAACTTCTTCACCCTCCTGATCTGACACAAAGGCCTTGTAGCCTTTTGTCTCCCAGCAGCAGGCCCCCTACTGATGGAGTGGGAGTTCAAGGCCTGATCAGGACTGCTTGAAGGGACCCTCGCTGGAGCATGTGGCTCTGGCAGGGCTTGCCCTTCTCCCCATTCCCTCTGCCCTGCTAAAAACCATTAGATTACTTTCCTAAAGCTAGCCACCAAGCTACTTCCTTATTTGGCCACTTCCTCCTCCTGACGTTGACTACCAAAGTCCAGCAATCAGAACCCCCTTTGACTGACCCAATTAACATGCCCAATTAAAATTAAACACCTCATCCTAACAAGGGGTTCCCCCTTAACCTTTATAAACCACCACTTGCCTATATTCCATGCCTGTCTCCCCTCTATCCAGAGGCAGTCCTTTGTCCCTTCAGGGCGAATGTCCCTGCCACTTCCTCTTGTCCCCTTCCCCTTCTTGCTTATCCTCCCTCTCCTTCACCACAGCAACCTAGCCCATTCTAACAGACCTCCCCTTTTCCTCCTCTTAAAAACCACACCTGCAAGGCCATTTGCTCTGTTTTTCTCCCTGAGTCAGAAAGCTGCCAGTGTAACTTTTCTTCCCAGTGTAATAAAGGATCTCTTGGTGAAAGCAGGTGTTTGGGTGCAGTCTGTGCATAATCTTGGGTCTGGAAGGGAGCCCCCACTGTGTGAGCATCCCCTTCACCCAGCGCACATCAATTCTAGGCCAATCAACCATCCCAGCATTCCTCAAACTGACCAACCCTAAATTAGGGAAGAAAAACTCTTCAGAGGCTTTAAACAGTCCCTACCACAGATTTTCAGCTTCCTGATTCCCCCTCTGCTTTGCAGGGGTTTTTTTCTCTGTATGTCTGCTATGTGTGTGTTTTCTCACCTCCATGGTTTGTTTCAACTGCTGATTTTGTCTGCAGTGCTCGAGATTTCTCTGCTAACACCCATTGTGCTTCAGATTTTTCCTGCTTTTTAATTCTTTAACAGAGAAAATGAACCAATCAAGACCTCTAAGCTGTATTCCGACCATGTTCACCTTTTCCATGTGGGTGCTGAGATCCAAACTCGGGTCCTCTGGCACTCTTACCCACTAAACTATCTCTCCAGCCTCTGAAGTCTACTATTCTTTTTTTTTTAAGGCCTTTTTATATACATGTGCACAAACACACTTTTTATACACGTGTGCGCGCACACACACATAAAACATATATATGTGTTCCCCTTGAGGACACACTGGCTGACACACAGCACCTTATACTGCTAATCTACTATGCACTTGGACCAGTGTTTCCCACTCTTGTCCTCAATACATACATAGAATATATTTTATAGGTAGGTAGGTAGGTAGGTAGGTAGATAGATAGATAGATAGATGATAGATAGATAGATAGATAGATAGATGATAGATAGATAGATAGATATAGAATCTCAGAACTTTCTGTACTGATTACCTGCCTAATGCCATAATATTCTATATATATATTAAACCAAATCAAAATAAGTCTACAGGGCTAGAGAGATGGCTCAGGGCTTAAGAGCTTTTGCTGCTCTTGTAAAGAGCTGGGGTTCAGTTCCCAGCATCCCTGTCAGGAAGTCACAACTGTCTGCAAGTCCTGCTTCAGAGGATCTGATGCACTTCTGACCTGTGTGCACACCTGCACTCACATGCACATACCTACACAGACACACACACATAATTTCAAAGTAAACCTTGAAAACATTTTTATAACTAAATGTATTTGTATCTTTCTGTTTGGGGAGGGGATGTTGTTTTGATGCTGGGGAATTGAACCCAAGACCTTGTTTATTCTAGCATCTTTTTTTTTTCAGCGTGAGCCCAGGGCCTTTAGGGGTCCCGGCACAGAACTTCCTGAGCTTGCCCACCTACCTCTGACCAGCTCCGGCCTGTAGCTCTTGCGCAGCTGTTCCAGGAAGCTGTTGTAGAAGCTCTCCGCCTGCTCTGTGGGCATCGCCAGGTGGAAGTCGGGCTTGTTCCCCTTGAGGACACACTGGAGGGTGAACTGGCTGACACATAGTACCTCGTACTGTTTGTCCATCACGCTCTTGGACCAGTGTTTCCCACTCTCGTCCTCAAACACACGCAGATTTAAAATCTTTCGAACCCTATGGGGAAAGAGAGCAATGAGAACTACCTGAAGAATCACAAGGCCGCCAACATACTCCATACTTCCAAAGAAAGATGCACGGGTGACTCCATCACTCACAAAAGCTGTGATACAGACACATCAGTGAGCCATGCCTCATTTCCTCACCGCCATTCTCGGTAACAACAGTGCAGCCTGAAAGGTGTGCTCTCTTAACTCTTTTTGACAGTCCCTCTAATTCACAGCAGTCATCAGTGGACTTAAGATTACAGCCACCAAAACTACAAAAAAAGCAGTGGAAACTGCAAGGGATGCACTGCTCCTCACACACACTGGACCTTCAGGCTCAGAAGTAAAGGCGGAGTGTATGGTCCAAGAGAGAGCTACCAGGAAAGGAGGCATGTGCGCGTGTGCACACACAAACACACACACACACACACACACACACACACACACACCATAACCACACGGGACACAGAAACTACAGACAACAGCTCCCCTCCACCCGTCCCTGACACAGCACACACACACACACACCCCATAACCACATGGGACACAGAAACTACAGACAACAGCTCCCCTCCACCCATCCCTGACAAAGCACCAGGTAGAGGCTGCTATAGCCAGGAGGATCTGATAATTTCATCTTCTAGCTCAACATAGTTATTCCAGCATTCACTCCGTATGCATTTTTTTTATTTCTTACTTTCTAGTATTTGATCTCACTCTTGCATTTATGGTTCATGAAGGTTTTGTTTGTCTCTATGCATTTTTCAGTTAAGTTTTAGGGTTGTTTTATGTATTTCTTTGCCCAGTTGACTGTATGGCACTGTTTTCTATACTTTCACCCTTATCTCATAGACTTTCCCTCTTCTTCCTACATCTCCCCTCTCATCCTTATTCCATCCTCTTTACCTTCTTAATTGTAGCCTTCCACAGAGCTGACATCTCCAGAATCTGTGGGCTCCAGCAGCACTCCAACCATCCCCCTAGCCACTCACTCACCTTTTCTTTTTCATTTCAATCTAATATTCAACCCTATCCTCACCTGCCACGTCCACAGCAGTGACTGCCGTGTAGTGACAAATGCCATTACTCTGGCCAGCACACGCTGAAGGATTGGGGTTAGAGCTTCTTGGAGCGAAGCCCCAGGTGGTCCCCTAGCAATCAGCTGCCGTGATGGCACTGATTCAGGTAGAACAAAAAGGCCTTGGAACTGGCCCTGGAAGCGAGCCCTCCTGCTACTCTGCGTATTCTTTCTTTGTATTTCTTATCTTTCCTGTTTACAGATGACTGCTACCATGAATCCTAGAGAACGAAATGACACAGAGGATACTGATCTACTTGACTCTGCGTCACCGTTTATTCAGGCTGTTGCTCAGGAGTTTGAGAAAACTAACATACACCCACAACATAACCTAGGGAGGATACATTCAGTACTTGATTAATGGTCAGTGGTGGACAGCCCCGCGCTGGACACCAGAGTCTGGAAATTACCTGGATCCCCTTCCTTACACAGGAGGGTATGATGAATTGGGTAATAGATGGGTTAATCATGAAGGGAAAAGGCAATTATGGAATACACTGCTATGCCCACGGCTGTCACGCCTGTGTAGACGCTGAGGGGTTGGGGTCTGCGCTCCCGGGGGCTGGGCCCCAGGCAGTTCCCTGGCTAGCCCTGGCGCTGTATTGAGCTTTCTGTTCCTTCTTTGTTTCTGTATAGTTCTTTTGTCTTGTCAGCAGGTCAAGAAGTTCCAGGACATTACCAATAATAATAATAGTCAAACTACTGAGACATATTGGACTCTGGCTCGCTCTCTGGGAAAACTTATGGATACCCTAGAACAAAAGAAGTTCATGATGGGAGAGGCTAGCCAGAATGAGAAACCCCCAGGTGCATTTTAGATAAGAGAGAAAGGCAGGATTCTTGACATTAAGAAACCAATTATTCACCATCGGAGCAAGCCTTGGGAGTATAACCCTAAAGAATGGTGTTTTGGGTTACCATGAGAACAGATATGATTTAGGGCTATGAGAAAATAGTTGGTTAGTGGTGTGAGACGGATTTCAAAGAAGAGCTCTGCTCACCTGGCCCTAACCACAAGACATACTGGAAACAATCAATTGTCTGTAATCAATTTTTCTCATGTAAAGCTTTTGATTATTACCTATAATCATTCTTCTCATGTAATTTGTTTGCCAACTTCCTTCTGTGATCCTATAAAACTGATGCTTGAACTTCAGTAAATTTGCAGCAGCATATTCAACCTTATTGAGTGTGTCTGTCTGTCATTTCCTCGCCGATTCCTGATTTCTCCTAGCCTTCACCCCTGTTCTCCCGCGGTCGGTGGTCTCCACGAGAGGCGGTCCGTGGCAGGTGGCGCCCGAACAGGGACCGAAGGCCAGGTAATCTTTCTTTCTTTCTCCCTCGAAATCAGGTACGGCTCTTACCAGGGAACTGCAGTCCCGCCGGTAAAGGATCACCGGTTAAGAGTAAGTAATCACAGGAAACATGGGGCTTACTGACTTAAAGCAGAAACATGTAATGGCAAATAGAGAACTGAAAGTATTGGAGCAGTCTTTGGGGAATTTCTTTACAGACATGCTCCTTAAACAATTGGCATGGGAAAAGGCCAATGCTCTATGCCAGGACCTTATAAGGCCCATCAGAAAGACAGGGACCATACAGGACTATACTAAAGCCTGTACAGAAGCCTCACCAGCAATAGTCCAGGGTATGGCCTATGCTGCAGTCATGAGAAGACAGGAATTCAGCGCCAATGGAGGAGGTCAAAAGAACCCCTCAGCTCCCACTTGTTATAAATGTGGGGAATCAAGTCATGTACAAAAGAATTGCTCTGGGGAAAGGAAGGAGGGCAAAAGAGGCCCTCTCCCAGGTAATTGTCCAAGATGTCAAAAAGGAAGACACTGGAAAAATAAATGTAAATCCAAACTCTATAAGGATGGAATGCTTTTAGATAAGAATAAAAAATTAAAATTAATATTAAAAAAAAAGATTCTAGGCAAATATAAAACAAAAGGTCTGAGATCATGGTCAGAGAAAAATTAGCAAAAAACTTCTAAAAAGGAGCATTAGGAGCTAAGGACACTCTCTGTGCCTCTTTTCTTTCCTGAGCTAAGTTCTTCACTGTGATAACACTCAAGGTCTCTTCTGCTGGCCAGCAGTTTTCTGTCTTAACTCTTTCCTGTCCTAATGCTGCTTATAAAAAGTGTCAAATTATGCCAACCTGTAACTTTAAAAAACACTAATTTTAAAATAAATGTTAAAGATACATTATGTATTGTCAAAAATTTTAAAAGGTTTTTAATAGAGGTTTTTATAATGTCTAAAAACCAAAAAGGATGGAAGACTAAAATAATAATAATAATAATAATAATAATAATAATATTAATAGGGGTTTATCTAAAAATGTCTGACTTAACCAATAAAAGATGAGAGAGAACAAACCTAAAAACTGCAAAAGGTATATAAAAGGTCACAAAAGGTATATAAAAAATTATAAAAGGCCAAAAGATGTTTACTGTACCTAAATGTTTAACTGTTAATTCTGGTTTTAAAAAGGCTTTGTTTGCCTTGTTAAAGGGTCATGGTTATTTCTTTAAAAAATTATGTATGCTTGTTTTGTTAAAAATTAAGCTTTGGTAATTGTAAGTTTTATACTTGTAATTTTTCTCTGAGCTCTGGTCATTAGATTTGGGTTCACAAAAATTTGGATGTCTTTTTAATATAAATAATGTTAAAACTGTTTTATGCTGTTCTTTATTGATATACAAGAATGTCAGTTACCACCGGGAATAGCTGGGACTAGACTCCCAAAGAAAAAACAGTTACAAAGAAAAACAAAAAGGACAGGTGATAATCACCAAAAGTGTCAATTACAATAAAATAGGTTATAAAACATAAAGTCTTATAAAATGTTTCATATTGTTAATGTTTAGATTTTAGCCTCATTGTCTTTGCTAAAATCATTAATCTAAAGGTTCAATCTGACAAAAATATGGTATATAGTTCTGGTCTGTTAAGAATACAAGGTAATAATTAGTCATCCTCAAAGTACTGGTATAAGTACAAGTAATTTAAAATAATAAAGTTTGTCTAATCACAGATACCTGGACAGCCCTAAATACTTCAAAAATCTATAGAAAATAGCATTTAAAATAAAGGTTTAAAAGGCTTATATCAAACAGAAACTCTGAGATCCTAACAGTGACCCAAAGAAGACTATGGGACACCACGATGTCTCCGCCTGGATAACAATGACGCTGACCACTGGGCAAGACGATCCCCAGTGCAACACCAGCTGCCAGGACCGGGTCCAGACTATGGACAAACAGCAGGACCTTGGAAAATTGATTGCACCACTTTTGCCTACACAAAATAAGGTCAGTCTTTTCTGTGTCCCTCTTCCACAGAAACCAATCAATCACCTTATGGGTCTGGTAAAGACTGCTGTTCTGATACTTCTGTCTCCAATGCTATGGAAACCTGGGCACCTGCAGAAGGACTGCAGGAAGCCGCGGGGAGCAGCAGCAGGGCAAAGGGGAACTCCCGACTTATGCCCACGCTGCAAAAAGGGAAATCATTAAAATGATGAATGTAAGTCAAAGTTCCACAAAGACGGTTCCCCTCTTAAAGAGGAGGAAAAAGAGGAACTCACAGAGTCAAAAAACTAGGTCAGGGGTGCTCTCCTAACCCCGCACCCAAGGGAGAGGAGAAGCCCATACAGAGGCAAAAGTTAAATCCTGATGCTCCTGAATTCACTATTCATGATTTGCCCAGAGCTACTCCTGGGAATGCTGGCTTAGACTTAGCCAGTGCTAAGGATATGATACTGTCCAAATGGGACGGACTGGCACTGGTGCCAACTAACGTGAAAGGCACACTCCTGCCGCAAACGGTGGGACTCATAATAGGAAGGAGCTGTAATTATCTAAAGAACTTTGAAGTATTGCCTGGTGTTCTGGATGCAGACACCGAGAATGATATTAAGGTAATGATTAAGCCTTTAGCTGAGACAATTCAGATTCACAAAGGACAGCGTATAGCACAGTTGCTGCTCCTGCCTTATATCAAACTGCCAAATCAGGTAATGAAACAAGAGAGAGGCCAGGGTCAATTTGGTTCCTCAGAAGGAGCTTTTTGGATACAAGACCTGGGACAAAGGTCATTCAAGGCCATCACTATAAATAAAAAAAAAAAAAAAAAAAAATTCAGGGGTCTCCTAGGATACAGGAGCTGACAGAACATGCATAGCTGCCCCTGACTGGCCGTGGTCATGGCCTATCTACAAAACTGGCTCTTCACTATTGGGGCTAGGATCAGTTACAGGAGTGATACAAAGCTCTGCACATCTAAAATGGGAATGTGATGGTAAAGAAGGGCTGACCCAGCCCTATGTGCTTCCTTCTTTGCCCTTTACCCTATGGGGAAGGGACATCCTAGAGTCCATGGATGTTAGACTGGTAACCTCAGATCAACTTAGCTGTCAAAATTTTTCATAGGGGCCACTGCAGAAGGGTTGTATGCTGATAAAATAGAATGGCTAACTCAGGAGCCTGTCTGGGTGAGTCAATGGCCCCTAACAGAGGAAAAAATACAGGCTCTGAAATAACTAGTACAGGAACAGTTAGAAAAAGGCCACATAGTGGAATCAAATAGCCGGTGGAACACTCCAGTGTTCGTAATAAAGAAAAAGTCTGGAAAATGGAGATTATTGCAGGACCTAAGAGCTGTAAATGCAGTAATGAAAGGTATGGGTCCTTTGCAGCCTGGCTTGCCATCCCCTTATAGAATTTGCAAGACATGTAGAATTTGTTTTTCCAGTTTGGTTCTCAAAAGAACCATTAGATCGGGCTCTCTGTAATTTTACAGACGGCTCTTCCTCAGGAAGGGCTATGGTTTTCACACAAGAAGGTGAAATACCTGTTGAAACAGGAAACAAGACTTCTGCTCAGCAAGCAGAAATTAGAGCTGTAATTTTAGCTCAGGGCAATGCTATGACAGATTATTATACACAAAAAGGTGTGTTTTCAATGCAAAAAGCACTGGAGAGTCATGCTATTCATCATCAAAATACATTAGCATTAAAAAAAAATGTTTTCTCTCACAAGAGAACAAACAAGACAGAGCATGAGACTCTTAATCTCAGGGTCGTGGGTTCGAGTCCCACGTTGGGCACATGAATATAATACAGTCCTCCCTAAAGTAATGTGGAAGGACCTGCTTTCCGGAACCTGAACGGCCGGACGTCCTAATAACATTGGGGCGAGGGTATGCTTGTATTTTCCCACAGGATGCCGACTCCCCCATCTGGATCCCAGACAGACTCGTCCTGGCGGTCGCTGGAGGTGCAGCGCAGAAAGAGGAAATGGAGAAAGCAGAAGAAACAGCTGACATGGCAGATGAAGAAAATGAAACTAACTTCGCCGAGAAATCGGGAAATGACTTGGACGAAAATAAAGCACCTGGTGAAAGAAGCGAAAGGCTTACTTAAAGAGCAGGGAAAGCCCCTAACTGCAAGCATGTACTTTCTTGCTTTCCTGGCATTGATCACAGCTCCCCCGGGGGCTGAGGGTGTTGCCTTTTGGGGCCTATGTGCCTCATCCGCCGATTTTGCAGCCTGTGGGTTGGTTAGACAGGGAGCCAATTAAGATATTAACCAATGATTCAGTCAGACTAGGTGGGTCCCAGGACTCTGAAGCAAGGTCTCGCTCGTCCTCTTTGATAACCTTTGAGGGCAGAGCAGATTCGCTACCGATTTGCCTCACGCTGCAGGGGAAGGCTGTGTAAGTACAGGCTATAGGACCTTCCTTACTGCCGATCCTGATGAAGGAAGTGCCGATAAGCGATGGATCTGGAAAACACAGATGCAGACTTTAGGGGATCCCTCCTATAATGAGAACTTTATTAAAGTAAAGGAAATGCCTATAGATCCTTGTATTCAAAAGTACCGTGACAAGGATCAATTTTGGGACTCCTCCTTAACTAAGTTTCCTGCTTAGCTTACCTGTGGATTTTCTAATGCTGCCACATGGTATCAACCAAAAAATTCATCCTTGAAGATATGGGATTATTCTAATTCAAATGGTCAGAAAAATGTTTATGAAAATTATATAACTATACATAAAAATAAATTTCATAAATATTCTTATAATGGAAGGGGAACCACTAAGAAGATGATTTTCCCCTGGTTTTGTTAAACCCACATGGTATGCTCAAGAAGGGAATGTTACTAGAAAGCATGCTGATTTGTTTAGACTTGTTGCTTCTGCCAATATGTTTTTAGAAAAGAAACCCAACACCACTAAAGCTCTTCCTTATGGAATTAGGGCTTGTATTTCATATCCTAATGCTTTGCTTTTAGAGCAGCAAATTCATGTTAAAATCTCTCAAGTGGGTAAATCTTACCGTGTAAACTGCTACTCTTGTAAAATTACTAATTGTATTTCTTCTGCTGAAACAAAAGAATTGGGTACTATGATTATTGTTCGCCGTCCTCCTTTTGTAATGTTACCTGTTGAACTTGGGGATGATCCTTGGTATGATAATTCAGCTTTACAAGTACTCACTACCCTAAATGACTTAATTAGGCCGAAAAGGTTTGTAGCTGCTCTTATTTTAGGAATTGCAGCCTTGATTTCCATAATTACAACCTTTGCTGTTGCTACTACTGCCTTAGTTCAAGAAATACATACAGCACATTATGTTAATAGTTTAAATAGAAATATAACTTCTGCTCTTCTTACACAGGAAGCAATAGATCAAAAATTAGAAGCAAAGATTAATGTATTGGAAGAAGTAGTGTTAGCTCTTGGACAAGATATCTCTAATTTAAAGACCACTCTCTCTACTCGCTGTCACAGTAGTTTTAGGTCTATTTGCATTACTCCTTTACCTTATAATAATTCACAACCTTGGGAGAAGGTAAAAGCTCATTTACAAGGACTATGGCAGGACAATGATATAACTCATGATATGGATACTCTTCAAAAGGATATTTCTGCCATTAGTCAGACACACCTACAATTAGGAGGATTACAAGACTTAGCAACACAAATAGAAGGAGGTTTAAAGCACCTTAATCCTCTGGACTGGATCCAGTATTTCGTTCTCATTGGAGTCTTGATTTTAATTTTAGTCCTAGTCATCTTCTTATTCCCATGCCTTATAAAGTGTCTCTTCTCCTCTTTGCAGGCAGTAAAGCAGGAGGTGTTCGAGCTTCATTTTTTTAATAAAAAAGGGAGACCTGCCACGTCCACAGCAGTGACTGCCGTGTAGTGACAAATGCCATTACTCTGGCCAGCACACGCTGAAGGATTGGGGTTAGAGCTTCTTGGAGCGAAGCCCCAGGTGGTCCCCTAGCAATCAGCTGCCGTGATGGCACTGATTCAGGTAGAACAAAAAGGCCTTGGAACTGGCCCTGGAAGCGAGCCCTCCTGCTACTCTGCGTATTCTTTCTTTGTATTTCTTATCTTTCCTGTTTACAGATGACTGCTACCATGAATCCTAGAGAACGAAATGACACAGAGGATACTGATCTACTTGACTCTGCGTCACCGTTTATTCAGGCTGTTGCTCAGGAGTTTGAGAAAACTAACATACACCCACAACATAACCTAGGGAGGATACATTCAGTACTTGATTAATGGTCAGTGGTGGACAGCCCCGCGCTGGACACCAGAGTCTGGAAATTACCTGGATCCCCTTCCTTACACAGGAGGGTATGATGAATTGGGTAATAGATGGGTTAATCATGAAGGGAAAAGGCAATTATGGAATACACTGCTATGCCCACGGCTGTCACGCCTGTGTAGACGCTGAGGGGTTGGGGTCTGCGCTCCCGGGGGCTGGGCCCCAGGCAGTTCCCTGGCTAGCCCTGGCGCTGTATTGAGCTTTCTGTTCCTTCTTTGTTTCTGTATAGTTCTTTTGTCTTGTCAGCAGGTCAAGAAGTTCCAGGACATTACCAATAATAATAATAGTCAAACTACTGAGACATATTGGACTCTGGCTCGCTCTCTGGGAAAACTTATGGATACCCTAGAACAAAAGAAGTTCATGATGGGAGAGGCTAGCCAGAATGAGAAACCCCCAGGTGCATTTTAGATAAGAGAGAAAGGCAGGATTCTTGACATTAAGAAACCAATTATTCACCATCGGAGCAAGCCTTGGGAGTATAACCCTAAAGAATGGTGTTTTGGGTTACCATGAGAACAGATATGATTTAGGGCTATGAGAAAATAGTTGGTTAGTGGTGTGAGACGGATTTCAAAGAAGAGCTCTGCTCACCTGGCCCTAACCACAAGACATACTGGAAACAATCAATTGTCTGTAATCAATTTTTCTCATGTAAAGCTTTTGATTATTACCTATAATCATTCTTCTCATGTAATTTGTTTGCCAACTTCCTTCTGTGATCCTATAAAACTGATGCTTGAACTTCAGTAAATTTGCAGCAGCATATTCAACCTTATTGAGTGTGTCTGTCTGTCATTTCCTCGCCGATTCCTGATTTCTCCTAGCCTTCACCCCTGTTCTCCCGCGGTCGGTGGTCTCCACGAGAGGCGGTCCGTGGCACTCACCCACTCTACTTCCCTCTCAATCCTATTCTTACTAAAACCCCAGTGTACTCCATATTGTCCTTGAATGTTTATCCTCCAACAGTTGCTGAAGTCAAAAGGGCCACCACAATTAACTGGCTAGTACACAGCTGCACAGTGGTGACATCCCTGGGTGTTCCACTGATGGAGTACCGCCGTGTGTGGACCGGGCACCCTGAGCTCCTGGACTGAGGAAGTTCTTTCTAGACTACACTCAAACTCGCCACGTCCAACCGTGTCTTCCTCGAGTACTACAAAGACTTCAACTGAAATAAAAAAGCTGTTTTAAAAAACAAAGAAATAACACTAGATGCATAAATCTCAGTATAATAACAAGATACATAAAAAGCCAAGATAACATAGTTCTCAAAAAAAATTACTAACTCTGCAATAATGCCATCTAGTGAGTAAGTAAGTAAGATAAAATTCCAGATAGCAAACTCAAAATAATTATTATGAGTATGTTCAAAGACATATACAGCTAAACAAGACACGAAAGAGGAATTTGGAAAAGAGACAGAAATACTGAAGAAAAGTTAATCTGAAAATCTGAAGATAAAAAAAACTCTGTGGGAAGTCTCAGCAATACCATAGCCCATGGTGAGAACAGAAAATACCAGTTTGAAGATAAGACGGGGGAACTACAACAATCCAACAAAGACAAAGATAAAATAATGCCAAGATACCAATAGGTGACTCCAATACCCAACTCTCACCAAATTACAGTCCATCGCAACAACAACTATATATGTTTTATATATATAAACATAGATATGTAGTTTATAATGCTATAATATATATTAGATATATAAAACATATATACATATATATGAAATAAATAGCATCATAGCTCAAATGGATTTAACAGACATCTACAGAATATGCCATCCAAACACTGCAAAATACACATTTTTTTCTTTGCAGTACATGGAATTTTCTCTAAAACATCATATATTAGAACACAAAGCAAGACTCAAGAATACAATTAAAATCTGAACTTTTCAATGTCTCTTTATTTTGTTTGATCACAATGAAGTAAGTCTACAAATCAATAACAAGAGAATCCAGAACACAGACACACAGAGATTAAACAATACAGTACTGATCAATGAATATGACCTTGAAGAAATCAAGAAGAAAATTTAAAAAAAAACATTCCTAGAACCAAATGATAATAAAAATAGGCCAGGCAGTGATGGCGCAGGTCATTAATCCAAGTGCTAGGAGGCAGAGGCAGGAGGCTCTCTGTGAGTTCAAGGCCAGTCTTGTCTACAAAGTGAGTTCTGGGACAGAGAAACCCTGTTTCGAAAAGCCAAAAAAAAAAAAAAAGGAAGGAAGGAAGAAGAAAGGAAAGAAGGAAGAGAGAGGAAGGGAAGAAGAAAGAAAATAGAATACACCAAAATCTATGGGCTACAATGAAAGCAGTCCTAACAGGGATGTTTACTGTTCTAGGAACCTACATTCAAAATTGAGAGATAGCAGATGAATAACTTAATGACATACAAAGCTTTGAAAAAAAAGAAAAAAAAACAAAGTTTAAATCAGTAGGTGGGAAAAATCATTATTATCAGGACATCAGGACAAAAATTATAAAATGGAAACAAGAAAATAATAGAATCAATAGAATTAAAAGTTGGTTCTTAAAAAAAATAAGAAAGATAGACAAACTCCTATCCAAACTAACCAAAAGAAAGAGAAGACCCAAATTAATAATATTAGAGATGAAAAGAGGCACCACTATAACAGATACCAATGAAATTGAGAAAGTTATTAGGTCTTATTGAAAAAACATACATTGCAGTAAATTTGAAAATCTAAACAAAAAAATGAATTAGGCCTGCCAAATTAAACCAAGATGAGATAAACAATTTAAACAGATCTATAAGCAGTGAAGTCAAAACAGAAATTTTTAAATCCCATAACTAAAAAACATCCACAGCCAGACTGATTCACTAGTGAATTTTATCAGACTTCAAAGAACTAACACCAATGTTGTGTTATAATGTTATAATATATATTAGATAAATAGATAAAATGTAGGTCATATTAAAATATATAAATAAAAATACAGAATAATATGTAGTATATAAATAGAAAAGGAAGGAATATCACTGTTGTGATTTGAAAGAGAAATGATCTCCAGTTGGGTGTTCTTAGGGCAGTTAAGGAACCTTAAAGAGGTGGAACCTTGTTCAACGTATGTCATTGGAGGAGGGAGAATTTGAGGGTTTGGAGCCTTTCCTCACTTCCTATTAGTTCTCTCTGCTGCCTGTGTCAATGAAGCTTTGATCAGTCAAACTTCCTTCTCCTGCCAAGATGTCTAGCTTTGCCTGCTGCCATGCCTATCCCACCACTATAGACTGTGAGCCAAAAAACCCTTTCTTCCTTATGTTGCTCTTGGTCATGATATTTTATCACAGTCACAGGGAACTAATTAATATAATCACTAAACTCTTTCTATGAAGCTAGTGTTACCTTGATTCAAAAATCAAATAAAGATGCAGCATAAAAAGAATATTACAAACCAATATCCCTGGAAAAAACAGATCCAAAAATTCTCAACAAAATATTTACAAACAAATTTAAAAACACATCGAAAAAGATTATTCACCATGATCAAGCTGGTTTTATTTTCTAGATATTCTAGATATGTAGGAATGGTTCAACATATGTAAATCAATAAATGTTATACATTACATAAATGGTCTCAAAACAAAAATTACATAGCCATCTTGATAGATTTAAAAAAAAGCTTTTAACAAAATCCAACATCCCTTCATGTTAAAAGTCCTGAAATAATTCAGAAGAACCAGCAAAACCAAATAAAGGGTCAGACTGCACCCAATGGGACCACTGCTACTCATCTCATACTTCTTTGGTTTTGGTTTAACTCTAAAACTTTTGCTAAAGAATAAATCTTATCTCAAGATTTGTAAAACTATTGTGTATACTTTCTGTACCTTGAAATTTATAAGCATATTGGGTATGATTAAAACCCTGTAAAGTCTGTAACAAAAGAGTTAATTTAAAATTCATAACACCAGAGTTGACAGTTAAAAATCTATACATAGGTAATCTTAAAGGCCATCTGAGCCACAGTCCCCCACATTGGAGTGGAGGCAGCCATATGCCTGACAGTTACCTTTGCTAGGGTTGGAAAGGATGAACTTTACCATGTGACCTCACTCCCATTTTGATTAGAAGTATCTACGTGCCATAAGCCAACCAATGAAAAAAAAAAAAAACACCTCCTACCTGTGAGGCCCAAACCAGATGATTCTCCACTGTTTTTGATCACACGAACAAGACTCCCCCTCATCCACCTCAACCCACAGTCCCTTCTTTTCTTGCCTACCCTCCCTGGTGTCCCTATCTCCCACCTCAGCACACACTGCCCACCCAGTCAGGGGAGGCAGCCCCTGACCAGGACCCTGAATAGAATTTAAGACATTCCCAGGCATCCAAGGACATAAAATGACTACATGCCTAAAACTGGCGATTCATAGTCACTAGATGGATAGAAAATGTGCATGCCCTGGTTTATCACACTTACAGAGAAAAAAAAATAGCCTAAACTAACCCCGCACTAAAAGATTCTCAAACTTCTTGCATTTACCTTCATCTGAGTTTATTTAACCCAAGATTTTAGCTTAGAGATTTACTGCTCTGTCTACCCTGAGAAGATAACAAGATAAAGGTAATCAGCCCATTTGCTCATCCTCAGAGGAAAAGTAAATTTTCCTACAGACCTGCTAAAAACCTGCAGGTTCCACTTCTTGTGCAAATTAAGCTCATATCCTTTCCTTTCTTTGCTCTACTACCTTAAAGCAATAGGTGCTAAAAAGCTTCTCTTAGCAGGGAACCATGACGAAAGTGTGGCAAGCGGACCAAAAGTTACCCATATTCCTCTGTTGTTTACACAGACTGCCTAGTCACCACCCATGGCATACCCTGCCTGTTGGAAAAGGCCTGAGAGGCTTGGAAGCAATGCGTTGAGAAAAGAAAGTTTTTACCTTAATCATGAAATCTACTGGTCAATAGAATTTTAGCTTAATACTTAAAGAACATAGGTAAGCACATGATGTCTCCCTTTTAGCCTCCCTTGTTGATTTAATCCTTAGTTGACCCTACCCAGGAGTCTTCACCAACCACACCACTCCTACCTTGTGCCATAAATGATAACTGACAGCTATTGCTCTGTGTATAAATCTGTCTGCCTTGGTGACCCTGAGAAACTCAAGCCTCACATTGCATTGCCAAAAGAATCACTGTTGTAATTCTTACTATACCACGCAGCCACCGCTGTCAGCTAGAGTGGGACAAAGCCAGTACAATGCAGGAATCCTAACAGGGACCCCCCAAGAACTCGGGCTAGAACAATGAAGAGACATGGATAGAAAGAAACACGTGAGCAGATTTTTTTTTAACCCTCAGATTTTAGTCCCTTCCTTGGCTTATTGTAGCGTTTTTTTCTCCCCCTGAGTGAAAGCTTTAGAGGCAGACCATTAAAGTTTTCAGTAGGAACATCCCACATCTATTTGGCCAGGCTCTGATCTTCTTCTTTGTAGTCCACCCCTGCAAATTAGCCAGGCCGACACCTCTAACCTTTACTAAACTTTCTGTTCAGTGGGGGAAGGGGAAATAAGGTCTTATCATCTAAGGTCCAGCTGTCCACTCCTCGGGTTACTTATCTGGGATTAGCTATTCCAACTCACAAGGCCATTAGCCTAGATAGAAAATAATTCAGTCACTCACAGTCCCCACCACCAAGGATGAAATTCTATCCTTCCTATAGATGGCCAGTTTCTTACTCTTGGATTCCTCCTGTCTCTCTTAAGGACTGCCCACTATACGAAGTGGCCCTCAGTCCCTCACATGAACTCTTCTTGCAGTCATTACTAAACCACTTCATAAGCTTCAGCAGGCCCTCCTCCAGGCTCCCGCCTGTTTCTTCAGGACTTAACTAGCTCCTTCTCTCCCCAGGTTACAGAAAAGAAGGGATATGCCCTCAGGGTTCTGGGTCACTAACTGGAACCTTCCTGTTGCATACTTATCAAAAAATTAGAGCATGCTGTCCAAGAAATGGCACTTTGCCTGTGTGCTCTGGCCACAGCCAAACTTCCTCACTCGAATGGGAAAGGCTCACCTTCGGGTCACCCACCACAGCCTTCTCTTTTCACCGCTGCCCCATGTCCTAACATACAGGGCTCCGAACACTACCTCTGTCCAGAGTTCTCTCTTCAGGTAGCAACGTCAGAGGTTGCTACACTTGCTTTTCATTCAACATTTCCAACTGACTCAAGTTGCTGATTTGACTCTCTTAAGGATGTATGGATCACTTGTTTCTGCTGACTTCAGCCACTCACCATATTTGATTCCAAATTCTAGAGCCTACCTCTTCAGCCATTTCTTCCCCCACCTACTCTATCCATCCATCTCTCTTCCTTACTCAGTAAGTGTCCTCTCTCTGGAGGACACTTCTACACCCTCCTGGGCTCCACCCTATGACATTTGCCCCTCTTCCTCTTTGAAACCCTCCCTGTCCTTGTCTTCTCCACCTAGGAATTGCCTATTATGCCCTGAAGCTTCCTTAAGCCCTTCTGTGCCTCTGTGGCCTTGTCCCTCCCGTCTCTCAGCTCCATCCTAGAAGTCTCCCTAAGTCTCCAGGCTTCTCTACGCCCTCCTGGGCTTCTCTCTTGCCTCTCAGCTTCTACTTGGAGCTCATGGAAATTCCCTCCAGTGGAGTTCATTTGCAACCCCTCCTCTCTTCCTCCGTGGACTCTGATTTTATTGAAGCCTCACTGTTACTACAAACAGCTTGACTCAGTACATTTTGATGACTTAAATTGGCAGGCTCAATTTTCAATGGTGGCAACTTCTGCCAATGAATAAATGATCTAAAAATCTTTTATATGTAAACTCGTCCTCCCCTCCTCTATTTCTTCCTATCTACACGTCCAGAGTAGCTCTTACATATGGAGACCCCCACCTCTCCTAACAGAGCAGGGAAATTGCTCTTTATCAGGCTGTCAAAGGCTGACTCAGTTGCCAAAGAAGATACTTGTCCCTATAACACCTAAATGAATGTCTAAAACACCTGCCCTTATTGATCCTATAGGAGACATGATGCATATTCAGGAAGGCATTCTACCTTTTATGCAAAATAACCATCTTTCATATTCTAATCAATGACCCGTGGCACTCCTGATGGGAGACAGGGTTCATCGGTGAACTTTACTACTGCATTTAGCACAGCCATCCACCAGGCACAACCAAATGCTCTCTCAGCCCCTAGGTATAGACAGGGTAGAAGAAGTGGTCCAAAGTTCCTCAAAAGTCCTGACATCCCTAATATCACCCCTTTTAGATGACATTGATTCCACCTCCTTATCACACCATCTCTTGTTTCAGACCTTAACTTCTGCTTTGCTGACAGCTTTGGAGAATGCTATAAAACAAAGGATAATCACGCTACAGCACACAGACCCAGAGATGCTAAGTAACAGGGAGGGCTCAAAAGGAGACGCATGGATCTCTCTGGGAAAGAGAAATAGAGTAGATTTTGTGGATAGACTGGGGTGGGTGGGGATGGGAACAGGAAGAATGAGGGGATTGAGGGAGAGGGGACCGAAATTATGGGGCACTTGGGGGGCAAGGTAGAAACCTACTTTGGAAACTCTCAAGACTCTACTTGGTGATCCTAGCTAAGACTCCTAGTAATAAAGAATGCATAGCCTGAACTGGCCATCTTCTGTAGCCAGGCAAGGCTTCCAGTGGAGGGATTGGGACACCAACTCAGCCATAAAATGAACTGCTGTGGATTAACTCTTCTGTACATTGTATAAATTAGGCTATGATTGGTTTAATAAAGAAGTTGGTTGGCCAATAACTGGACAGGATAAGGTCAAGCAGGAAAACCAGACTAAGGACACTGGGAAGAAGAAGGGTAAGGTCAAAGGAGTAACCAACAAGACATGGATAAGAAACACGAGGTGCAAGATGAAAGACAGGTAATGCCACATAGGAGAATATAGATTAATCGAAATGGGTTAATTTAATTTGTAAGAGCTAGTTAGTAATAAGCCTGAGCTATCAGCTATGTATTTATAATTAATATTGAGTCTCCATGTTGGTTATTTGGGAACTGGAGGGCAGGAAAGAAAAGTCTGCCTACAACCTACAGTTTATCCTGCCTACATGGGGTAAAGGTGGAGAAGAACTTGTGGGAGTGGCCAACCAACAACTGGTCCAACTTAAGACCCACACACAAGAGGAAGCCCATGCCTGACACTGTCTGGAGGACCAGGAGCTAGAAGTGGGATAGCTCAGAGACCTAGGATAGAACCAAATACAACAGACAAAAAAAAAATCAGTGAAATGATTCCTAATGATACTCTGCTAGACTTCTAGACCAGAGCCTAGCATAATCATCATCAGGGAAGCTTCATCCAGTAACTTATGGGAATAGATGTAAAAACCCATAGTCAAACATTAGGCAGCTTCGGGAATCTTGTGAAAAAGGGGGAGAAAGAATTGTAGGATTAATAGAAATGGGTTAAATTAATATGTAAGCATTAGCCAATCAGAAGCTAGAGCTAATGGACCAAGCAGTGATTTAATTAATATAGTTTCTGTGTGATTATTTCAGGGCTAAGCAGCTGGAAACCAACAAGCGGCCTCCTTACTCCACCAAGAAAATATTACAATTCTAAACATGCACCCAACACAAGGGCACTCAAGTCCACAAAAGAAACACTACTACAGCTAAAACTACAGTGATGGTGATTTAGTACTCCACTCTTGCCAACAGATAGGTCATCCAGACAACTACACAGAAATGCTGGCATTAAATAATGTCATAAGTCAAATGGATAGCCTTGTGTCCATCAATTTGATCATCAATGAACCAAATGCCTAAAAGAACAAATCTGCAGGGAGGAAAGTTTTCTGTTGCCTCAGAGTTTCAGGCATTGCTATGCTACTATGGCAGGGAGGGCATGGCAGAGTAGGACAGCTCCTAACATGGTTAGCATGTCTCTCCTTTTTTTCTGTCTAGACCCCAGCCTATGGAATGGTGCCATCTATATCCACTAAGAGGCCTCCCCTTTAGTTACTCCTTTCTGGAAAAACACAGATATACCCAGAGGTGTGCCTTACTAATCTCCTATGAATATCTAATCAAATAGATGACCAAGATTAGTCATCCCAACATTAAAGAAACCTAAATCCAGACCCAATTATTACCTACTCCCCCACTCTACTCCATTTGAGTTCCTAAGGGACTGACTCTATCAATACCAGCATCTCTGTAGTATCAAACTACCCTTATTAGTCATCAATGCCTTAGCAGGGATTAGGTTCTGAGCCTGGCTTTTAGTGTAATAACAAAGAGGCAACAAGACAGAGCTATACTGAGGCTCTGGGCATCAAGGGGCAGCACCTGAAGTGAATATAGCAGGTGGTACTAGAGGAGACGCAGTTACAGATGAAGACTGGCATATTAAGACAGCCTTGCCTTATAAAAAAAAAAAAAAAAAAAAAAAAGCAAAGCACCAGCTTCAGGGGAGCCAGCCAACTCAAGTTCAGGTTTTTACTGGGTGAGTATGCCCATGTCCTGGAGCAAGGAAATGAACCTGAGTTCCGATCCTTACGTGACCAGTGAGTGACTGGGCATTTTGCTTAAATAGTACTCAAGTCATACTGCTCCACTTTAAAGAGGACTCAGACAGAGGGCACCCAACACTGTCTGCGGAGGTGATGGCACATGAGAATAAGGCAGACTGAGGTCCTACTCCATGGCTGACAGTGACCGAGCGTGGGCACGTTACTCTTCGTCAATCTTACCAGCATGAACCAAGGGTTAAAATCGACACAGGCTCGGATTATAAGAACAAACTATTACAGAAATAGCCAGCATGGCCAGCACATAGTCCGTGACTTAGCAATGACTTAGAAATCCAAATCTTACATGTGCTCCAGTTCCTTCTGGGAATCTTCCACGGAAATACCCAGCAGCACACAGATGCCCCGTCCAATGGCACTTATCTGCTCTCCTCCAACTACCAGGAACCAAAAGGGAGAAGAGAGGAAATCAGGCATCATGACATGATTTCAGTCATGCTATAGCCATTCTTAACATCACACATCCTTCTTACAAGTTCTTCAGTTAAAGTGAATGAGTATATGGGCCAATAACTCCCATCCACTCTGGTTTCTTATCTAGAACAAATGAGAGCTGAGAAGTGAATAATCGATCATTAGGAAGGATTTTAGCACCGGATCTTTTTTTAATTATTTATTTTTATTGATTTGCTTTGGTGTTTTGCCTGCATGAAACCTCTGTGTGAGGGTGTTATATCTTGGAATTACAAGTTGTTAGCTGCCATGTGGGTGCTGGGAATTGAACCTGGGTCCTCCAAAGAGCTGTCAGTGCTCTTAATCGCTGACCCATGTCACCAGCCCTAGCACTGGATCTTATCTGCAACTTTGGGTACAATGCCTAGAAGGTTCCACAGTCTCATATATGCATCTGAGAGCCAGAGCAGTGATTTCCTCCCCCCCAAAGACTCCAGCTCAGCAAGACTAATTCTCTGAAAGGAGATCCCGGCTTTTCTTGTAAATCAGCAACTCTAGTAACTCAAACCACAGATGGTACCAAATGGGAAATGTTCATGGCCTAAAAACAAACATGTTTTCTGGCTTACTGCAAAGGCAAATTTATTATCCATAAACACCATGACTTATGCATTAAGCATCACTCCAGAAACTGCCGTCATCTCCCAGCGTGTGACCAAAGTGGCATTCTAAGCCAAGGACCGCTAAATCTTTTTGAATCATGCACTTTGTCCATAAAAAAGAAAAGAAAAGAAAAACAAAACTCTAAGAACACCATGCTAATATCTGTGTATGTATTTATAGTTAAATGTACTCCCTACTATCTTTAACCAATATCTCAAATGTTGGCACAGTATTTAGACTAGCATTCATTGTTATGATGGTGAAATAATACCCGTATTTTAAGTGGCAACCTTGATAATTTTCTCCATTTTTCCCAATCTCTTTATATGACTGTGGTTTGGTTTTGTTTTTTCATTTTGTACTTACCTAATGTTCCAATTAGAAATAGAAGAATGAACTCTGCCGTGTGTGTGTGTGTGTTTGTGTGTGTGTGTTGCTTCTGCAATAAAATCTGCAAATATCCCTAACAAGGGAGCACAGACTAAACCCCACCTTCCTTAACTCTGACTTATAATCACATATGGAATCACATATCCAAAGGCAAGTGTCGCAAGAAAAAAAAAAACATTGGCAACAATAGGTTTCTGAATGTGCAAACACCAAAACGTAATGAAAAACCAAACATATAATTTGTCTAAAGTGCTCCTGGCTGTGCTCATTCATGCGGCATCATCATCATCATCATGCCCCTTTAATGCAGCCATGGGTCTGAACACACAACATGCACACATGCCACACAACAGCACTGCCTGATTTGAGACTATCACATGTATCAATTGTACTGTTTTTAGAGCGCTCACCCAGTTCTATGCTCTCACAGAAACATCATATATAGAAAAGAATGACTTCTAATATTTCCTACTATTATTTTTCAGCAATGAGTTTCAAAGTAATGAGGCATACAAGCATAGGGAACAGCTTAACAAACTGGGACTCCACTTGGTTTGGACTTTGCACACACTCCTCTCTGAGCAATACACCTAGCAACCTGTTAGCAGCAGCCTAGGATCCCACCTGTAGATTGCATGTATACCAACTTTACTTTTTAATTGGAGCGATTAACTTATATCATTACAATTGACTGATTTTTTAATATTTATCTATTTATGTGACACAGTACAAGTTGTCAGAGGACAATTTGTAGGAGTTGGTTCTCTCTTTGGGTCCTCAGACTTGGTGGCAGATGTTTTTAATCACATAGGCCCTGTATAATTGCTTCAAACAATGGAAACAGGGTGTTCCCCTTGGCAACTTCTTGATAATGCCCCACTACTACTCAAGATAACCTGGAAAATAGCTGGAAACTACAGGCAATGTATTCATCCACTCTAGACAACCGACTGTTACTCAGGCCATCACTAACTCTTATCCTGAACTGTCTCATTAGCTTAGGCTTAGGTGTGATAAAAGGGCTCCCGAGGGAAATTCTAAGAGTGTTAGACACTTCATGCAAGTACCAGCCCAGGGTCTTGCACATGCTAGACCAGCACACCCCCAGACGTTGGTTTTATAGAACAGGGTTTCACTCTGTCGCTCAGTCTGGCCTTCAACTCACTAGGAAGCCCATGCTGGACTCATAGAGACTCCCACCTCTGTCCCCAGAGTGCTGGGATGTAGATGTGTCATGTAGATGTAGATGTGGGATGTAGAAACATGCCGTCTTGAATCTGCAACCAAAAATACATTTTCCAGCAAGATGAAGGGCTTAAGGGACCAAAGTTCAAAACTTAAATATGTTGATGATGACCACATAAAGTAGACAGATTCTCCCCAAAAGAGCAAAAGAATCCTTCATCAATGAATTTTCTCAGTTTTCATGTCCTTGAAGAGTTACTGAAATGTTATTAAAGTTCCATAAACTCTGGTCTTATTCTACTCCTATTAATCCAAGGCGACTTCTAAACTTGAAGTTAATGAGGCAGCTTGCAAAAGGTGGAGTCCAGAGCCTACACATATGGTTGAGGTCCTTGGTGGTGGAGGGGTCTTGGGTGTGGATTACACTTTGTATTCTCAAGATGTGTGTTTGTTATAAAATAACTTGAAGGAAAATGTATCTCTATTACTTGACCTGAAACTTTTGGGGGGGAGGGTAATTTGGACTCTCTCTCTCTTGACCAATCTTTGAACTCCTGGGCTCAAAATATGCTTCTGCCTCAGCCTCCAAAGTGGCTGTGACTACACATGCTTACCATGGCATCTGACCTAAAAATGTAATTCTGCATATATATATAATTAAAACACTAGATTGGTAATGGCTCAGTGGGTGAAGGCACTTGCTGCCAAGACTGATGCCTTGAGTTGAATTCCAAGGACCTACATGGTAGTGACAATTCTAAATTGTCCTTTGGCCCAGACACCGAAGTCCAGTTACACGCAGAAACACACACACACACACACACACACACACACTAAATAAATAAATGTATTTTTTAATTTAAAATACTAAAAGTGTAGCACCTGTCGTTTCAATTTCTTTAATACTTTTCAAATACCTACAGTAGGTATAATAACCATCTGGATCCTGATTGCTTCAAAAGTCTACCACATTCAACCGATGGTTGAATGTCTTGGCCCACATTAGTTAGTAGGGAAAAAAAAAGAAACATGCCGTCTTGAATTCTGTGGTCCTTTCCCGTGGTTGAAGGAAGGGTTCAGAGGCCGACATCCAGACGCAATGAACGCTCTGCACCTAGTTGGGATGCCTTCACGTATTTGCACACAACTGCCAGAGCTCAAACAATGAGCAGTCCCTCATCTGTGCATTTTATCATGAACCAAGTATCATTTAAAAAAAAAAAAAAGATATGCAAAAAGAGGGTGCTAAAATACAACATGCCAGACAGGGAAGTGGGAAACGGGGGAGTCCGCTCTAGAAATGCTTCCTATGTGTTGTTTGTGCAACAGTGCATTCAAGAAAGGGCCCTGGGGATGCTCGCAGGTTCTGCCACCTTGTCTGTGCGACACACACACAAACACACACAAAGATGATGATGATTATAATGATGATGATGACGATGATGAGGGTTTATGCTGCGCCCAAAGCACGGAGCCTGAGCCCGTAAGCGGCCAGGCACGTGCCGGGTTTTCTCGGCCACGGCGCTGCCCGGAGCTGCCGGGCAACTCGGGGCTGCGGGGAACCCTCACACGGAACAGCGGGTCGCGGGGGTCAGAGGCTGCTCCTCCCGGGCCCGGCCCCGCCCGACTGACCTGTGACGCTAGCCCGGGTGACGCGCTGCACCACGGCCTTCATGGCGGCGGCTGTGGCTACTGGGGCAGGCCGTGTGGTCAGACCTTGCGACTCCACCGGCAGTTCCTCGGCCGGCGCCCTCTGTCGGTAACACCCGGAAGCGCTCCGGGAGGACCCATTCCCCTGAGCTGCGGCCCGCCCACGTCGGCCACACCTACCCACCAATTGGCCCCGCCCATGTCAATCACGCTCACCTGCCACCTATCTATAACCTTGCCCCTTGTGGTAGGCCCCGCCCCATCCACAGCTGAGCTCCAAGCTAAACCCGTGGCGTAGTCACGAACTGCCAGCCCGGACACCACGATGCCCAGACACACTTTCATTTCTGCTCTAGTTTCTTTCTCCCTCAACTTTGCCCTAAATCCTTTTCCTACGATCTCAGGTTTCCTCAAACTCTTCACTAGTTCTCCAGCCTCAGCAAAAAAGCCTGTTGCTAAAGAAAAGCATCTGCTGCTAAAGTAACCATATAATTATAAAACTATTAATTTATCTTAGATACATCACTATGGTAAATAGGTATATGAGTCTAGAATTCTAATTCCTTCCTAATACGAATCTAATACTTAGCCCCATCAAAGGGTTGTTAGGAAATTTGAATGAAATAGACTGTAAGGGAGTTTAGAAGGTTACAACGAGCTGTAGATATTACTCTAGCAAGTTTTCATTACTAAAAAAAAATATTTTTGTAGCCTAGTGGTAGAACACGTGTTAATTATAAAAACAATAAAGACAAGGAAGAAAGGGAGGGGGAGAGAGCAACCCAGCTACTTTGAATGAAACAGAAGAGTGTTTTAGTCCATGAATTGAAGACCACCAGTGTGAACAATATAATGAGACTCTTCGTAGAGAAAGAAATGGGGCTATCAGAAAAGGTTCACCTGTTTCAGAATGCCTCTGCTTTGAAGGCCTCTTTTAGGATTGATAGATTCAGAAAAGAATTTGATAAAAAATTTTAGCAAGGAGCTGTTATTTGGCCAAAGGATGCCAAGGAATGGTGGCCCCGTGTCTGTGATGCAAGCATTCTGGAGGCAGAAGTTCAAGGCCAGCCTGGTACAGAGGGAGACTTATTCTTGTCAGGTACCATTAGAGAAGACTACTCAGACATGGGTTTAAGTCAATAGAAAGTCTTTATTAGATGGCCGGCAACTACACTGGGTGTTCAGGATCCCAATGCAGCCCAGATCCTTTGTCAGGGCAACATTTGTGGATTTTTTTTTTTTGGTTTTTGTTTGTTTTATTCTTACAAGCATCGGTGTTTTGCCCACATGTATGTCTGTGTTAGGGTGTCAGGTCCCATGGAACAGGAGTTTCGGACAGTTGTGAGCCACCGTATGGGTGCTTGGAATTGAACCTGGGTCTTTTGGAAGTGCAGTTGGTGCTTTTAATTGCTGAACCATCTCTCCAGCCCCTAGTGTGAGCTTCTAAGCACAAAAAACATATCCTGGGTTGACAATTTCCATTAACAAGAACAGTTAACCCAAAGTTTTACTAGTTTTACTACAGATAAAAAGCAAGGTTAGTACATTTAGAGACTTTTTCAGAATTATGAACTTCGATGGACCGACCAGGCCTGTTTTCATTTTGGTAAGTGATGCTGTCTACATGCTGAGTTTTATGGCCTGAATGGTACTTTTCCACCATGGAGTCAATTGTGCAAAGGTCTGGGTATCTACTAAGGTCTGGAAGCCTGTTACAGTATTCTTTTTTTTAAGATATTTATTTATCTATTATGTATACAATGTTCTATCTGTATGTATGCCTGCAGGCCAGAAGAGGGCACCGGACCCCATTACAGATGGTTGTGAGCCACCATGTGGTTGCTGGGAATTGAACTCAGGACCTTTGGAAGAGCAGGCAATGCTCTTAACCACTGAGCCATCTCTCCAGCCCCCCTGTTA
Source organism: Arvicola amphibius (assembly GCF_903992535.2). Taxonomy (NCBI): domain Eukaryota; kingdom Metazoa; phylum Chordata; class Mammalia; order Rodentia; family Cricetidae; genus Arvicola; species Arvicola amphibius. The sequence goes on from NC_052051.1 coordinate 32,136,978, forward strand.
CAGTATTCTTAATTATTAAATATTGCATGCAAAATTGCCTTATTAAGCTGTCAAAGACACCAGCGGCAGCAATGAGATAAATTGGCTTCACAGGCTTCCTGATACTGTAGTGAAGGACACATAGTAACTCCACAAGAACAGAATTCAGCCTGGGGCTGGAAATGCAGCTCGGTTGATATAGTACTTGCCTACCATGCGTAAAGTCCTAGGTTCAATCCTCAGTGCTACACAAACCTGGGATGGTGGCACCTACCTGGAATCCCAGCCCCAGCCCTCGAAGGAGGAGAGGCAGGAGGATCAGTTCAAGAACGGAACTACACAGCAAGAGTAATGCAGGCTGAGCTGCATGGGATTCTGCACTTCAATCTAATTTAAAAAAAAAAAAAAAAAACCTAAATTAGGAACATTCTACCATGTAGTCAATTTTTCACATCAGGAAAAGAAAGTCTAAAGACTGTTCCAACGTAAATAAGAAGTAATGTCAGAGCCCGCTCCTACAAAGTCAGCTAGGGTTCCTGGATTGGGGGTGGTCAAGGCCAAAGGAATGTTAAAAGCAAGAAACTGAGAGGGAAGACACAGGATAGAACCGGGAGGTCTGTTTGGCAGTCTGATGGTCAAACGGAGCAGTCAAGAGCCCAGAGTTTATTTTAGACCTGGTTTATATACAAAGGCAGAACAAAGCACAGCACAGTCAGTATCTAACCCCAAGACCGTTCCTGTCCTTAAAGGAACAGCCTCCTCTCTAACAAGCTATTCGCAAGCAACCTCACTTTCTATCTCGATGTTCCTGAGGTTTTGTCCTTCTACTAGATAGAGTGTTCTTTTCTCACGGGCTAACTCAGAAGTCTCTCACAGACCTCGAGGTTATTGGGAAAAGTAAAGCAGGCAAGCTCAAACTCAAATGACTTCTTTAAGTCAGAATTGACTCCAGATGGAAACTGAGTCACACGTGGGCTCCCACAAAGTTAAAAGAGACAGGAGGGTCAAAACGATGGCTCAGTGGGTAAAGGCACATGCTGCCACTTCTGATGACTTGAGTTTGAACTCCAGGCCCCCACAAGGTAGATGGAAAGAACAACTCTCACTAGATCAGTGTGGGAGGTCCTGTCTATGTGCTGCTTTTATTGGTTAATGAATAAAGAAATTGGCTTGGCCTATAGTATGGGAGGAGGAAGGCAGAGTTAAGAGAGAAGCCATGGAACTGCCAGAGACAGACGCTGGGAACTTTACCTAGTAAACCACAGCCATGTAGTGATAAACAAATTAATAGAAATGGGTTGAATTAATATAAGAGCTAGCCAATAAAAAGCTAGCGCTAATGGGCCAAGCAGTGATTTAATCAATACAGTCTCTGTGTGATTATTTGCCGTCTAAGCTGGCCCGGTGGCCAGGAACCAACAAGCAGCTTCCCCTCACACTAGATATCCTCTGAGCTACACAATTACCCTGCCTACATACATGTTCACTTACAAGCACACAAAAGAAAGAAAGAATATGAGAAACTAGAAAAAAAGAAAAGGGAGAGAGTTTTGATTGGGTTGATAACAGTAACGCCCTTGGAGATGTTAAGAATTCAGGCCAGCACTATGTATAACTGTGGTTTCATTACAAACGATTCATATCTGATTAGAAAGAGGACCTTTCTTTGAATAACTGACCTACAGATGTTTTGTTCTTCCCAATTAAAAAAATATGTTCATGGGGCTGGAGAGATGGCTCAGCGGTTAAGAGCATTGCCTGCTCTTCCAAAAGTCCTGAGTTCAATTCCCGGCAACCACATGGTGGCTCACAGCCATCTGTAATGGGGTCTGCTGCCCTCTTCTGGCTTGCAGGCATACACACAGACAGAATACTGTATACACAATAAATAAATAAATAAATAAATAAATAAATAAATAAATAAATGAATGAATGAATAATGTTCGTGTATATATATATATATGACACACACATATATATACATATACATATACATACATACTGAACCATCTCTCCTGCTCCTTATGCTCCAGTCTTACACTACTCTACTGCCCGGTGTGAGTATAAGTCCAGCAGTTTATCCTACAGTGATCTTTAACAGCTCTCTACTGCCAGATGCCAGTCCCTCAGCTCTTGCCCTTCCTTACTTTTCTGGAAATCCCTAAAGATGGGAGACATCTTTCCAACCCAGCCTTACTTTTTTTTTTTTTCTTTTAATGTTTTCCAAGAACTGAGTACTTAAACGGGGGCCTTGTTCACACTAGGAAAGCACTCTACCAGAGGCACAGCCCCGACTCACTCTTTCCTCCCATGCTCCCCTTGCTTTAGGTTGCTTTTTGGTCATTCAATTTGATGCCCAACACACTGTTCCAATATATTCAGTTAGTACCAACTGCTTCTCAGCCTGGGGTGGGATATCCCAACAGCTGAGATTCTTACCGACCACTCATCCACATGTTTCACAGGGTCTCATGTAGCTATAAGTAAAAAGCACTATCCAGAGTCAGGCTGTGAGGATCCACGCCTTTAGCCTCAGCATTTGAAAGACAGAGGTAAGCAGATCTGTTTGAAGTTACAGGACAGCCAGTGCTAAATAGAGAAGAAAGACCATGTCTCAGAAAGAAAAAGAAGAAAAGAAGAAGAAAGAAGGAGGAGGAGAAAGAGGAGGAGGAAGATGAGGAGAAGGAGGAGGGGGAGGGGGAGGGAGAGGGGAGGAGGACGACCAGGATGAGGACGAGGACAAGGAGGAAAGCAGGCAAACTACCCAGGTAGAGAGATGGCTCAGAGGTTAAGAGGTTCTATTCCCAGCACCCATGTGGCAGGTCACAACTGTCTGCAATTCCGGTTCCAGAGGATTTGACACTCTCTTCTGACCTCCTTGGACACCAGCCAAGCATGTAGTACACATCTATACTTGTGCACGGAAAAGTCCCAAAGAACAGGTCAAGTCTATCTAATACAGGAGTTACATTCTAATTCGTAAGTTATCCAGGACCCACTGGTACCTGGTAGAGGGCTGCTTTGAATGCCTAATTGAACATGGAGATTTTACCCAGTCTAACCTTAGTGGGACACCTAAAGGACTGTCCAATAGTAAAATGAAAAATATCCGTTACATAAACCACTTGTGGAAAACTTAGCTTATGGAAGCTGAATGCCATTTTCATTATCAGGGCTAGGGAGATTACTCAGTAAGTTTGATGCAAAGGCATGTGTATAATTCCAGCATTCCTAGAACAGAGACAAGAGAAGCCTGCAGTGGTACACAGCACAGCAACAGAGAGAGGTCCTGTTTCAAACAGGGTGAAAGGCTAGGACCAGGACCAGCATTTAAAGCTGCCCTCTGACCTCCACATCCATGCAGTGGCATGTTCCTGCCCTCAAGTACAAACATGCCCACACACAAATTTTTAAAGATTTTTTTATTACTTTTAATTACAAGCAGGTATGTGCACTTGAGTGCAGGTGCCCACTGAGACCAAAGGCATCAGATCCCCTAAGCTAGAGTCACAGGTGACTGAGGTGCCTGGTGGGGGAGGGGGATGAGAACTAAACCCTGGTCCTCTGGAAGAACAGCAAGTACTCTTAGCTGCTGAGCCATCTCTCCAGCACCATCAGTAAAAATTCCAAAACTAAAATTTCAGGGCCAGTGCAATGGTTCAGTAGGTCCCTGATGACCATGAGTAGGATCCCTGGAACCACAGTGGAAGGAGACAACCAACTCCTACAAACTGTCCTCTGACCTCCATGAACACATCACAGCACACATATACATGCACACGTGTGTGCACACGCATACTCAGACACATGCCATTCACAAATAAATAAATGTAACTCTAAAAATTCAATGGTCTATATCATCTTTCAGCCATGGAAACATAGGAGACCACCTCTTGAATTATGTGTTCAGTTCCCTCAAGAATTCATCTGTTGCACAGTAATGATTATATTTTATAAAATCAAATTAATACATTCTTTCCACAAACACAAAATGAAAATCAAGGCATCTGTCAAACACAGCCCAGTCCTTGTTTTCCGAATTCAGCAGTTGATCACGATTGGTCAAGGCATCTGTCAAACACAGCCCAGTCCTTGTTTTCCGAATACAGCAGTTGATCACGATCAGGGCCCAGGCCCACCAGTCCATGACTTCAGATAGTCCGTGATCCTCTGAGTGACTGAGATAAAACTGGTTGGATACTTTACAAATGTCTGCACATAAGGCTCTTCAAGGGGCTCACTTATTTCCCTATCTAAGTCAGAGTCTTCACATGTAGCAAGAGGTGCTTCATCCCTCCAGACATCCTTCTGTTCTTCTCCAGAACCTTAAAAAAAAAAAAGAAAAAAGAAAGAAAGAAAAGAACCTGAATTATTAACTTAGACATCAGTCATTAAAGTCGTGGACATAAAACAGGGCATGATTCTGCCACCAGATGTCTATTGCCATTATCTTTCTTTCGGAAAGAAAAATCAGAGACAGAAAAGGGCATACATGATGACCATAATACGTGTGAACTTTCAAACCGCTAACAACCTTCATGACCAAGTAGAATTTCCAGTTTTTACACAATGGCTTTATTGATATGTACCTAACATATCATACAAATTCCTTTTAGAAAGCACAATTCAGTGATTTTTAGTCTCTTCAGTCTGAGCAACCCAGCACCACAACTGATTTAGAGTATTTTCAGGCACTAAGAGCCACCTTCCATCCTCTCTAACACTCCAGTCCCTAGCGCTTACACCAACTGACTTTCGTGTTCCTTCCATTTCCAGCACGTATTGGAAGGTTCGGGAGTTCCTTTTCCACCCAATAACTGGGATGATTTCAATACTTCCTGGTTGTTGTTAAGACCTGAACCGGCTTGCTCGCCGTACGCGACAGGATCTCAAGGAAATGAGCAGCATTCGAGCCTCTGGGAGCCACCAGGCACTACACAGGTGAATTCACATATTCCAAGTGAACATAGGGACAGTGTTAATCAATAAGTAAGATCCAGGTGGCAATACGTAATAGTTCCTGGAGGAGTCTTTCTCTCTACAGATTCCATCACTGTAAATTACCTAAATACCCGCTAGCAGCAGTTTTGCACTACCCCAGGGTTCATGCAGGGAAGGTCGTCGCTTCGGTGACTTCCAGGGCGACGAGCCGGAAGCGGAGGCTGCGAGGCCGATCTCGCCGGGCGGAGGAACCCTACCTGGCTCCTTCTGGCTCCGTGTAAAGAAAATCGCCGAACCCAGCACCCACCAGGCGCCGATTGCGTAGATCACAGACATCCGCCGGTACCAAAAGGTAGCCCGTTCAGGACGCATGGCTCCACAAAAGGAGCCGCCGAGTTCGCGTGGAGGGCGGCCTTTCAATCAGTGTGTCCCAGCGGCCACCAATAGGTGGCCAGTCCTAAGCTACTTCCTGCTCCGACCGCGAAGCATTTAGGGAGTAGTAGTCCAAAGTTAATTCAGGCTCGTTCTGAAGTTATCTAGGGGACCTTGGTTTAGAATCTCAGCTGCCTGCTGGCGACTACACTGTATACTATGTGATGGGAAGAAGATGGCGACTTGAAACTTCCTCTCTTGTAATGCATGACTTTCATGTATCAGACGGTATTTAAAATAGTTGACTTCGGGGCTGGAGAGATGGCTCAGAGGTTAAGAGCATTGCCTGCTCTTCCAAAGGTCCTGAGTTCAATTCCCAGCAACCACATGGTAGCTCACAACCATCTGTAAAGGGGTCTGCTGCCCTCTTCTGGCCTGCAGGCATACACACAGACAGAATATTGTTTACATAATAAAATAAATAAATATTTAAAAAAATAAAATAAAACAGTTGACTTCATTTCCTTTAACATCTGTCAGATTTTGGAAAACACTGTGTCCTCAACTCGTGTTTCCCCTACGTACCTATCTAGAACTCTATGTCTAGTTCTTTGGAGCTCCCTTGGTCCTGTCCCAGTTACACCCTATCACCCACCACTCCGGCTTATCACCCTATTGGTTTTCATCCTCCTTCATACGAAGGTGTACACATCTCAAAAAAGAAAAGCCTTCGAGTCCATCAACTGCTTTTCTTATTCAAACACTTCTTCCAAGCATAATTTGTCCGCATGCCCGTAGACCCGTAGACTGAATAACTGGAGCGGGCTGGTGCACCTGCGTTGACCATTTCCGTCCTACCTCAAACTTGACTTCTAAAGAAATTGACATCATTGACCCTACCACCCTTCCCTGATGGCTCAGAAACATTTTCCCTGTTATCGTCCAGGGCTCCTTTTACATTTATGTTTACTCTATAGAAATATATACTTATGGGGGCTGAAGAGATAGCTCAGAGGTTAAGAGCACTAGCTGCTCTTCCAGAGGTCCTGAGTTCAATTCCCAGCAACCACATGGTGGCTCACAACCATCTATAATGAGATCTGGTGCCTCCTCTGGTGTATATATGTTAACAGAACATTGTATGCATAACAAATAAATAAATCTTTAAAAAAAGAAATATATACTTATAACATTTAACTCAAAGAAGAATGTGTGTTTAAAGCTAAAAGCTAAAATTATAAACCTAGAAGCAAGCACAAAAGAAAAATCTTTGCCATCCTTGAATGGGCAAAGATTTCTTGGGATACAAAAAACATGAACCACAAAATGAAAGCTGATTAATTGGACCTAAAGGTCGTCATTGGGAAAAATGAAAACAAGCCACTGAATAAAAAAATTTAAGGTCAGAGGCTGACATCAGGTTTCTTCCTTAATCACTCTCTACCTAATTCTGTGACAGGGTCACCAGTAAGCCCAGGCCGCCTCTTGTCTCCACTCCCAAGTAATGGAGTCCCAGGAGCTCAGCTGTGCCTGCCTTTTCATGTGGGCCCTGGGGGTCAGAACGCAGGTCCTCCTGTTTGCGCAGGAGGCACTTTACGGAGCCAGCTCCACAGCCCAGCCGAGCAGTTGCAGTTCTTACTGATGGGAGCAGAAAATGTTATATTGGCTTTACAAAACTGGCATACCCTTTTTATTCCGAACTTATTTTTCTTTTAAAAAGACTGTGTGTGAGTGTGCGCGCCACACATACATGGGTGCACATGGAGACCAGAGAAGGACATCAGATCCCCTGGAGCTGGAGTTACAGTGGTTATAAGTTATCAATATGGGGGTGCTAGGATCTCAACTCAGGTCTTCTGGAAGAACGGTAAGTCTTCTTGATCACTAAGCTATCTCTCCAGCCCCTAAGACTGAACAAACAGCAATCTTACAATCTATTCCACTCTACTCTACTCCTAACTTCAAGAGAAAAGCCATGTCCAAAGAGACCTGTGCACAGTGTTCATACATATTTTATCCACAGTAACAAAAGTAGAAACCACTCAAATATCTGAGTAAAAATTAGATAAAGAAGTTATATACCACTTGGCAAGATGTATCAATTTTAGATGAAAGACAGACATAAAACCTAAAACTGATAGAGGGAGAAAGTCTATGGCCAACACATAGATTTCATCTAGTGAGATTGGTTGAATTGTATACTTAACTGGGTAAAGTTATTGTATATAAATTATATCTCAATGCAGTTGTCAAAAGCAAAATAACTGTAATATTTCCACTTGCCTACTTTCTAGGGTAACAAGTCTGTCCAGAGGCTCTGCTGCATACAGATCCCTAGACCGTCAGCTTGCTGAGTACATCACATAGTTCCTGAAAATGGACAGAGCTGAACGTATGACTGCTACACCCGAGAAACAAACTTTCTCTTCCTGCCCCTTAACTAAGGCAATGACTGTATTGACCCCTCGTCTGATATCTCATCCATCACCTCTGAACACTTTTCTCTCCCATCCTTCCTCCCATACAAGTCCTAGTTTTTCAACCTCAACTGACTATTTCGGCCCTGCCTGAGGTGAGTCAGAGGCCTGCTTTGGTTGCAAACACAGCTCAGGGTCTTCATGCAGGACACTGGGCTCAGTGGTATCCACTTAAGTGAGCATCTGCTCCTCGCCCTCCCTGGAACCCAAGTCTTCTCTGTCACTCTGTGGTGCTCTCATCTCACTTTATGGGAGAGAATACCTGCCCGAGCTGGAATTATCATGTGTTTTCTTCTGTTCATTTGTAACAGATAGGTCCAATAAGGAAATTTAGTTCTAACCCACTTGATTTTAAGTACTTTTCTATAAGATGTGTCTCAATTGAAAATTACATAAAAATAACCTCTGGAAAAGGAAATATTATATAAACTCTTTAATCAACACTATAACTGTTACACAGTGAATGCTTCTAAAGCATAGAGCAGACAAGGAACACAAATCTGAACTCAAAAGCTGAAAAACTATAGTCAGTTTGGTGGCCCAATATCCAATTCATAGTTTCTTTGTCTTTACTTAAGACTCACTTTCTTATTCCCTTTGGGGCTGCTGAGATGGCTCAGTAGGTAAAGGCACTAATTGCCAAGACTGATGGCCTGAATTTTATTCCTGGGACCCACAAGGTGGAAGGAGAGAGCTACCTCCTGCACAATGTGCCCTAATCTCCATGGGCATGCATGTATCTTCTTGCTCGCCTTCTCTATCTCTCTCCCTCTGTTACACACACACGTATCAATGCTAAAAAAATGAAAGTGACTTTGATCGTTTGGAAAGTTTTCCTTCAAGTGGCAGGAGAAATGACTGATGCAGGCTGGAGAGATGGCTCAGTGGTTAAGAGCACTGCTTGCTTTTTCAAAGGTTCTGAGTTCAATTCCCGGCAACCACATGGTGGCTCACAACCATCTGAAATGACGTCTGGTGCCCTCTTCTGGACTGCAGACATACACACAGACAGAATATTGTATACATAATAAATAAATAAATATTTTTTTAAAAAAAATAAAAAAATGACTGACGCTAAACCCTGCAGGAATGAGGGGTGCAACGGTACTACCTGGCTCCAACACGAACAATAGTTACATCATCACAAATTTCTGTGATGGACAGATGCTTCCTTTAGTTTTTACAATCAACTTCCACAGGGAAAAAAAAAAATAGAATTATGGCTCCTAGGTTAGAACATATATAAGTCTTGATAACATAAAAGTCCAGCTAACAAAACTGGAGGGTAGAGAGGAATCTCTTAATATCGTCATAGAACAAAAGTAGGAGCTGAAAAGACAGTGGCTAAAACCAAATGCATCACCAACAAAACACATGGAAGAGAAGGTTGATTACTTCTGAAGAACTGCCCTGGGTTTAGGAAATGTAGGGAATTTGTTTAATGTAAGTCCTTTAGGATAAAGATATTTTGTTTTGACATGTGTATGACATATATATACATAAATACATACACACATACACACATTTATGGATAAAATTTTAATTAAAAACAGTACTCATTTCAGGTAGTTTGTTTGGTGTTCAGGATAAATGTATCATTACTCTGTTGAATCCTCTTAGGCCCATCAGCGAGTGATTCCGGAAGTCCACCTGGGCAGTTACCAACCAGGGAGGCACAGCCCTGTAAACCACAGCAACAAAGGTCTTGCTTCACACATTTCATACTATTCCCAGTTTAGATGATGAGAAGATCAAGGTCAGAAAGCAACCCTTGAAATCCCCCACCTCTCTCACACACACAGAAATATACACGCCCTGTCTTTTACTCTCTCACACACACACCCTCTCTCTCACTCTCTCTCACACACACACTTTTTGGCTTTCTCTCTCTCTCTCTCTCTCTCTCTCTCTCTCTCTCTCTCTCTCTCTCTCTCTCTCTCTCTCTCTCTCTCTCTCCACACACACACACACATGCAGAGATAAAATCTGCATCAGTATTATTTTGGCCAATGCTCTTCTCATCCAGATTTATTTCCTTTATGATCATCAAGGTTCACTTAAACAAGCAGCCAAAAATACATAAACTCTGATTTTACAAAGACTCTAAAACATTAAAGTACAAAAAGTAAGTAAACATCTACAATTAGCAGAACATTTACGACCTTATATAATCTCATGTGTAGGAAAACAGGCAGAGAAGGAATACAAATAAATTATAACCTGAAGATGTATTATAACCTGAAGATATACATATAAAAATTCGTTGGGTTATTTATTAGAATCTTCCAGAAAGGAGAAAGGAATGTTGCTAAGGTGATATCACCAGTGTGAGGATGGTCTGACAGTCCTGTCTTCCACTTCCGGCTGCTCTGTTAGTTTAAGAGGCACTGGACACAGCCAGCTTCTTCAAGTGATCCATGAACACCTGCAGGCTGACATCGTCCGTCAGGATGGGCGCTCCAGTCTCCTGCAACGCAACCACAAAGGCTTATTGACAAAGACCTCAACAGCTACTTGGGATTCCCAGCTTGGTGCCTTCTGCCTGAGAACATTCATAGGTGTCACCTTTGTTCCTCACTACCCCATCCTATGCCTAGCTAATTCCATTCACCAGAAGCATGCTTTTCTCTAAACCCTTTCCTGAGATCTGGTCATTCCTGCCCGCTGCCAACAGTGTACGAGTATATGCCGGTCCACAGATTCTCTCAGATCATCCAGGGCTCCCACCAGTTGTGAGCCCTCCGGTCTGTACAGCATCCCGTCATGGAGCACACCACTGCCAGCACCACGCTATCACTAAAGTGCTCTGCTATAACAGAAAGGTGTCACAGGCACGAGAATGAGTGACACTACCAAGAGATGGGGTACTTGTGATTTAATTAATTCTCTAGAGGGAAAGACCGGGTAGAAATGGCAGTTTGCACCAAGATCTCAAATTTGTAAAGAAATAACATATGTACATCATGAAATATTTAGTTTCTATTACCTAGGAATAGTGGTTTTGGGTAATTTCTTTCTTTCTTTCCTAAAATTCACTAATCCTGAGCAAAAATCTATGATGATAGAGGTAGGACAATTCCAAGTACATTATAGAGCCACAGTCACAGAAACAGATGAGTTACATTGCATTATCTAAGCAATGCCTTTATTAATGTCATTGCAAAGAAAATTACTAGAAACACAGGACATAACTTATGATAAAAGGACCAACACACTAAGAAAACATAATAATCCTAAATATGTACACACTAAACAGAGGAGTAAGGCATGTGAGGAAAACCTAACAGAAGTGAAGAAGAGTCACAGCTAAATCAGAGCTGGGCTGGACAATTCATTCACAAACTGGGAGAACACAAGTAAGGATACACAAGAACTCAGTGATGCCACCAACTGTAACAGGATCGAATTAACACTGACTGGTAGATCATTCCATTGAACAGCTAGCTACACAATACTCTTTCTTTTCAAGTGCAGCTAGCTACACAATACTCTTTCTTTTCAAGTGCAGCTAGCTACACAATACTCTTTCTTTTCAAGTGACCATGGAATGGAAACCAAGACAGATTATGTCCCAGATCATAAAACAAACTTCAACAAATATAAAGAACTGAAACCAGACAAAGTATATTCCCAACCAAATGGAATCTACAGAGAAATCAGTAACAAGAAACGAGGAAAACTCAGCAGAGTTGGAAACAAGCAACAGGCGCTGAAACCTGGGAGACACAGCCACGGCAGTGTGGACAGGGAACACTAATGAGAAGAGGGTACAGCTTTTTTATTTTTTATTTTATTTATAATGACAATTTTTAATTCATTTATTTTCATTTCTTATTTATTGTACATGTAGAGGTGTTTTACCTGCATGCATGTCTGTGCGCCATGTGCATGCAGTGCCCTTGGTGGCCAGAAGAGGACACTGGATCCCACAAGACTGGAGTTAAGGATGGTTGTGACCCACTGTATGGGTGCTGGGAACCAAAGTGGGTTCTCCTGAAGAGCAGTCAGTGCTCCTCACCACACTGAGCCATCTCTCCAGGCCCACACGCCAACAATTTAAGCTCTATCAGCAGAGTAAAAGAAATCTAAAGCAAACAGAAGGAAGTAACAGCAAACAAAACAGAAGTCAGTTGGGCTGAAAATAAAGAGATAGCTGAGAAAAGTCAGTGAAATAAAGCCAAAGTTACATTTAAGTTTTTAATTACTACACCTTAGAGATCCATGAAACAAAAATGCCCCTCATCTGCAAGCCCCTTGCCCAAGGACAGATACAGACAGTTCCTGAAATGCTGGAGGTTATGGTTTATGGGCAGTAACAAGCCACGTGCTTTCATTCCCCTAACAAGTTTGTTTGAGCCATCTGCACCAACGTTCTTGATCACACGTGAGTGAGAGGTTCACAGGCAGAAAGTACGCTAGCCCCTGACTGGTTGTAGGCTGGAAGTATGTCAGGATAAATGTTTGCCCCTAATTGGACCTGATGGAAAATGAAATGAATTATGGGTTTTCCTTCTTAAGCCCTTGCCATTCTTGATTCTGGGCCATTTCCTGGAAACCCAGAGATGGACATGGCCAGAGCCCATCCACCTAGTCAGTATTAAATTAAAACTTGCTTCAAATTTGGCTTTCAGTTGTGGTAGTGGTCTTATCCTCGACTAGTGGAATTAACAGTAGTTTTGAAGATAAACTTCCAAACTTCTAGCAAGACAGGGAAGAAAATGAAACATACTAAAATAAAGAATGAAGCTGGACTATGGATATCTAAAGAATGTGTGTGTGTGTATTTGAAAGCTTAACAAAAATAATTCCTCAAAGCACACAACTGCCAAATTACTCAACATGGAAAAGATAATTTGGATACCTTTAACAATTACAGACAGTAAATTAGCAATGTAAAGAAATCGCTATGCTCTGATGGTTTCAGTGGAAAATTCCAGCAAATTTCTCAAGAATGAACCCCAAGACAGGCATGATGGCACACAACTTTAATTCCAGCACTGGGGAGGCAGAGGCAGGCAGACCTCTATAAGTTTGAGGCTGGCCTAGGCTACAGAGCAGGTTTCAGGACAGCCAGGGCAGAGGAGGGGGCAGAGGAGGAGGAGGAGGAGGAGGAGGAGGGAGGGAGGGAGGGAGGGGGGAGGGAGGAGGGAGGGAGGAAGGGAGATAAGGTTGGCTTAATATTCAAAAATATCAATATAATCTGCCTTAGTAAAAAGCTTAAAAAGGAAAAATCATGATTATACCAAAGAATATATTTAAAAATACTTCAATATTCAATACTCACTGATAACAAAGAATCTCAAAAAAACACCAACAGAAAGGCCTTCCAGAATTTGATAAAGAGATCTAGGAAAAGCTTACAGCTACCACTGTACTCAGTGGTAAAAGGCAGAATGCTTGTCACATAAGCCTGAGGTCTCTGGAAGAATGTCCTGATACTAGGGGTTCTCACTGCAAGAGGAGAAGTCATTCCAATTGAAAAAAAGCAGTCAAACTGGCTCTGCTTGCAGATGACATGCCTATCTCAGAAGATAATCACAAAAAATTACTATAAACAGTTCCTAGAACTATACACGAGAACATCACGATGAGCATATACATATTTTTTCTATGTATTATCATGAAAATCAGAGTTATCAAAATACAAATCAAATACTGCAGGAATAGAGAACACCAGTGATCTCAGCACTAGGAGGCTAAGGCAGGAAGATCAAGTCCAGTCAGCCTGTACTAGGGTTCCTGCTTCAAAACAAGTAAATAAAGTTGAGACCACCAAGCCCAAAACCCACCTTTAGATGGGAAATACATGTATGAATAGATGAATCAAGACGCTTAGTACGAGTGAGTGTCATACGAAGTTCCAAAGTCAACATTATCTTCAAATAGGCTTGAAATTCTTATAAAACGCCTAGAAGTATTTTTAAAGACAAAAAAGGATTAGTCTAAAATTCATAAAGAAAAGCAAAAGAACTAGAATAAGAGCTTTTCTCAAGAGAATAATGTGCAAAGAATCTAGTCTGTGGTTTCAAGCTCTGGTACTGGTATAAGCACAGATCAGCAAAACAATAAGAAACCAGGAAATAGACTCACAATTACATCCTACTGTGATCTATGACAAAGATACAAAAGCAATTCAAGAAACGGCCTTTTTCCATAAATGATACCAAAGCGATTAGATATCCATGCGTAGAAGAAATCCCCAGTTACTTTCCATAAAAACAATTAATCAAAGCTGGGCCATGGTGATGCACAACCTTTACTCCCAGGACTTGGAAGACAAGATGGGTGGGTTTGTTAGTTCAAAGATCAGCCTAGTCACATAGTGAGTTCCAGGACAGCCAGGGCTATGCAGAGAGACCTCCATCTCAAAATAATGACAATAAAACTATAAAGATGAATTATTGCCTAAAATGCAATATAAAACTATTTTTTTATTTTTTATTTATTATGTATACAACATTCTGCCTCCATGTATGCCTGCAGGCCAGAAGAGGGCGCCAGATCTCATTACAAATGGTTGTGAGCCACCCTGTGGTTGCTGGGAATTGAACTCAGGACCTCTGGAAGGGCAGCCAGTGCTCTTAACGACTGAGCCATCTCGCCAACCCCCATATAACTATTTTTTAAAGATTACAAGGGGAAAAGAAAAGAAAACAAAACAAAACAAAATATTTGGGATCTGTGGTCATTTGAGTAAGAATGGCTCTCATAGACTCATACTAAATTTTTAGTCTCCAGTTGCTGTTTGGGGAGGATCAGGAAGTGTGGTCTTATTGGAAAAGGTATAACTGGGTTTGAGTTTTCAAAGGACTACCCCCCCCCCCCTTTGAGTTATCTCTCTGCTTCCTATTTGTGGAACAAGATGTGAGCTCTCACCATTGCTGCCACCATCCAGGCTGGCCTCGAAGTCACAGAGATCCTCCTGCCTTTGCCTTTCAAGTGCTAGGATTAAAGGTGTGCACCACTACGACTGGCAAACATTTTCTTTAATAAGTTGCTTTGTGACAGAAATACAAAAGTAACTGGACAGGATCTAAGACTAGAAAAGGGGCTCTTAAACCTTACTCCAAAAGCACAATTCACAGCAGGAAAAACTGATAAGGTAAAACTATGTAAACATTTAAAACTTCTGCCTTGTAAAGAGAATGAACAGCTAAGTTACAAATAAAAGTACTTACAAGTGACACACCTAAAAAGGAGTAGCATCTAGGACACATAGAGACCTCACATGAGACTGAGGAGTCTCAGCCGGGAGGTGACAGTGCATGCTTTTAATGCCAGCACGCGGGAAGCAAAGGCATGTGGATCTCTGTGAATTTGAGGCCAGCCTGGTCTTCAGACTGAGTTCCAAGACAGCCAGGAAGGACTATGCAGAGAAATGTCTGGTAAGGAATGGGGGGAGGAACCCTTACTCTTAGCAACATAGGAAAGCAATGATCTGATTAGACCATAGAACAAATGATATATTGAGATTTTTTCACAGAAGATAAAAAGATAGCATACAAGCCACCTGTGATGAACATGAAAAAAAAATGTTCAACATCATCAGTCATTAGGAAATATAAATTAAAGACAGTGATAGCCGAGTTAGGGCGCACACCCTAGAATGCCAGCACGAGTAAGGGCTGAAGTAGGAATATCCCAGTGTGAGGTCTTTGTCTCAAATAACCAAAGTCTGGAGATGCAGCTCAGTAGTACAGCGTTGACCTATTACATAGGCCCTGGTAGATGGAGCACTAGATAGCTACCATACCCAAAATACAAGGAATGACAACATCAAATGCTGGCAAAACTGCATCACTCAGCCACTGCTAGCAGAGATTAAAGTGTGGCAGTTTCTTTAAAATCCTAAACAACAACTATCATAGAACCTATCAAATATACTTTTGTGCCTTTATCTCAAAGAAACGAAGTCATGTTCAAATAAAACCTGTACTTAATTGTTTATAACAACTGTATTCCTAAGAGCTCAAAACTGCGAACATCTTAGATGCCCTTAAATAGATGCATGACCAAACCAAATGTAATATGTATGCTGTGGATTACTTCTCTGCAAATAAAAAGGAATGGATTATTAATGCACATAACAACATAGAGCAATCTACAGATAATTACACTCGAGTGAAACAAAACAACCATAACAGGGAATCTACTGTATGACCTTATAGTTATGTGTGTGTGTGTGTTGCTAAGATGGAACCCAGGAAGTTGTTGCATGCTATGCAAGTGCTCTACCACTGACCCACTGGTCTATATTCCTAGCCCTACCTAACAATCTGAATAATGAATACAGAAATACTGAGCTAAGGATTAGTAAGCACCAAATGTTAAGGATGGGGGACGGTGGTAATGGTTATGAAAAACACTATGAGAGATCATCATATCACTGATAATATCCTGAGTATGATACTGAATTATTATTTTTCAGAATGTTACTATTATTAGTTTAAAAATAAGTTACAGGGTATCTCTTGGTATTATTATGATTCAGTTTTCTTGAGACAGGGCCTCACTAGCCCTGGCTAGCCTGGAACTCAGAGATCCACCTGCCTCTGCAAGCTGGGTAACGGAATTAAAGACACGTGCCACCATGCCCGACTTTTTGTATTATTTCTTATAACTGCAGATAAACTTACAGCTATCTCAAGAACAAAGTTTAATTTAAAACGTTAAATTTAACAAATTTTAAATATAAACAAAGTTTATATTAAAACATTTCAAGATCCTTAGGATCTTGAAAGAGAAACAAATTTAGAGAATAATTAGGCAAAGGAGTAAGGCTGGAAGTGAAGAGTGGATAGATCAATAGGGAACAGGAGATGTCCTGTAGGCATGCGCATGAGGAGAGATGCACAAAGGCAGCAGTGGTGCACACTGCCCCGCCCCCAGCACAGGAAGCTGTGTGTAGGAGACCCACACAGGTAGTACCCTACTCCCCACATAACTATGGTACTTGGAGTCCACACCCCAACAGAGTTATTCTGTCTGAACCAAAACAGGTTTAACTTATAGGCTCAAACAAGCTTTAACTAAAAGTAGCTTAACCTTCTCCCCAGACACCCAGCAATTCTTACCTGTCCCCAAGCATACAAGTTATTGTGTGTCTGAGATGGATTAACTTTAGACAACAGGAATCGAGCCTTTAAAAATAAAAATATTTTAGAGATTAAAAGTAATATTAATATACACAAAGTAAAGTTTTTACATTTGTTTAAAATAGATTTTTTTTCTCTTTTTTCTCTCTCCCTTTTTTCTCCTGTCTAGAAATCTATTACTTTACTTTTATCTTAAGCCCATTGGCTCCCCAGACATACTGATAATCTTATATTTTCATATTAGTACATCCATTTAAAAAGAAGTCACCACTAGGCATAGCAAGGCACACATGTGGTAGTTTGAATGTAATTGGCCTCCACAAGCTCACAAGGAGTGGCACTATTAGGAGGTGCAGCTGTGTTGAAGTAGGTGTGACCTTGTTAGAGGAAGAGTGTCACTGTGGGGGCGAGCTTTTAGGTCTCTCATGCTCAAGCTATCAATAGTTCAATTCACTTCCTATTGCCTGCAGATCGAGACATAGCGCCATCTCCACTCTCAGGCACCATGTCTGCCTGCACGCCGCCATGTCCCACCATGATGCTAATGGACTAAACCTTGGAACTGTAAGCCACCCAATTAAATAAGACTTGTCGTGGTCACGGTGTGTCTTCACAGCAATAGGGCACTGACCAAGACATGTAGGAAGCAAATCTTTGAGGATCATGAGTTTGAGACCAACCTGCATTACACAGTGAGTCTCAGGCCAGCCTGGAAGTAAAATAACTAAAACTAAACAAAAATCATAGCTGAAAAAATACCTGTAGGTAAATTTATGCCACCACATAAAACTGTAACCAGTCTATTGATATTAATATCCATAAAACAGATCATCAAACAACAAAAAAATCCATTAGAGCTAGAATGGGGCTCACCCACCTGACTGCCACCATGTTCTGTGTTGATATAACGTGGCATTGGGAAGCGTGCTTGCAGAATTTCTTGTGCATCATCCAGTGGTGCCTGCAGAAGGTGCTTGAAGTTTTCATACTCAGGCATGTCCTGGTATCCAGCTTTTCGCCACTGGGCTATGGTCTACACCAAAACAAACCAACCAAAACTGCTGTTGAAGCGCTGATAGCAGCCTTCAACACTTAGGACATTCTTCTACTAGCACCATCCAAATCAGGCTGCCAGTAAAGAAGTCTATGGTGGTGCAAAGAGAGAATGACTCCCCCAAGCCATCCTCCGACCATGCACACACACACACTAAATCAAAGTAAACAACAGGAAAACAAAACAAAACAGGAGTCAAGAAAGATACTGATGATATCATTTTACCTCACCAAGATAAATGACAATTTGGAAGAAAGTATCCATCAGCAGAATTCGGTCAGCGAGAATGCTGCTGCTGTCCAGGAGCACAGGCTATGGAAGGGAACAGGTGACATTAGTTCTCCCTCTCTACACAACAGCCACTCCAGCCCCCCCCCCCCACCCCCACCACAAGTCCACAAAAAGCAAAGAAGCTCTTCACAAACGTTTCTGGCACAGGGCTGCCCCTCTTCACACACTGCTACGTTCCACTCCCCAAACTGATAACTCTAAATCTCAGCTTTGTAGAAGACACAGGCTGTTGACACTCCATCAGTCGGGGATAGAAACTGATGCTAGTTTGTGGTCCAGAAGCCAGAGCATGATCTGACCTTTCTCTGTTCTGTTCCAGAACTATTCTTAATCAGCTGATCTTTTCTCAACTACCGTAGCTAGAGCTAGAATGAACAAGGATGCCTGTATGAAAGAGAATTTAATGCAAGTTTTCAAAGTTTACCACAAAATATGTTTCATTATGATTTTATTTCAATAATAAAAGTAACTTGTACTCATTTCAGAAAACCCGTAGTTGAAAACAAGAAATACTGAGAGGGGCTGGAGAGATGGCTCAGAGGTTAAGAGCACTGGCTGCTCTTCCAAAGGTCCTGAGTTCAGTTCCCAGCAACCACATGGTGGCTCACAACCATCTGTAATGAGATCTGGTGCCCTCTTCGGGCATGCAGGCATATGTGCAGACAGAACATTATATACATAATAAATAAATTTAAAAAAAAAAGAAATACTGAGATTTTGGTTTACTTCCCATATTGTTCTTTACTTTTATAGGCTTTTAGTTTAGTATGAGTAACTTAGAATTTATTTTGCTGTTAGCCCTTTTTTTTTTTTTTTTTTTTTGGTTTTTCGAGACAGGGTTTCTCTGTGGCTTTGGAGCCTGTCCTGGAACTAGCTCTTGTAGACCAGGCTGGTCTCGAACTCACAGAGATCCGCCTGCCTCTGCCTCCTGAGTGCTGGGATTAAAGGCGTGCGCCACCACCGCCCGGCTGCTGTTAGCCCTTTTTACTTTAAAAATCGTTATTGGTTTTATTTGCAAGTTGGGCAACATTCCATTCCATAAATTTTTTAAGGTGTCTCTGCTTTGGTCCCACTCGCCTCACCAACAATAAGTGGGGCCTGCTAGAGCCAGAGCCATCTGTCACTGTGTGCCAGCGATTCGCTCCACAATCTTTTCACTTCTTCCTTTCTATTGTTTCTCTCCACTCTTGCAGGCGTCTCAGGACAGTTTTAATTTTGCTCATATATTGCTCAGTTAGGTTTTAAGGCTGCTGCATTTCTCCAGCCTCTTTTCCACAGGACATTCTTTACTAAACTAAAAAAGTTTCTACTTGGATTTTTACATTTTTATGTTTTATTATGTTATATAAATTATGTGACTATTTCTTAGAATATTTAACTGTTTTCCTTCTACTGAGTACTTGGGTTGCCATCTGATTCCTTTTTTTTTTTTTTTTCAGTGCCAGAACCAGGTCCTCATGTATTCACGGCAAGCTCTCTACCAGCCCCAAATTCTCTGTAGTCGTCCATTTCTTGGTTCTTTGCATAAAGCCTTCTCTGGATTCATACTAGTATTTCTCTTAGAGACTTCAGAAGGCTTGGACGTACTGGACAAAGTATGTGAACACTGTGGGTTTCCTCAATTTATGCCTGCTTTCCACACACCAAAAACAGCCTTAGGATATTATCTGACTTTTCCTATTTTTTTAATACTCAGAAACAATATAAAGCACTATAAACTCAAGGTTTACAGTTCTGCTCTAAGACTCTATTTGATAAAGAAAAACAACCAAAATCACTCATGATGAAGTCACGCCACTCTTAGACAAGCACGGATGCCCAGCCTCACCTCTGGGGGTCCATGGAAGGAGTAGGAATAGAGAATGGGCTGGATCATGATGAGGGACTGCGTCAGATCCTGCCTGGCAAAGTGGTGTCTGTAATAAGACGACTCGTCGGGACTGTTGTTGAACACTTGAAGAAATGGAGATCTTCTCAGGTGGAACATGAACTGCATGCACAAAAGAAAAAGACAAAAGGATACATCTGTGATGCTGGACACGCAGAGCCATCTACTCTGGATTCTAAAACATGAAACCTAGACTCCGAGACACAGAGCTGGGGACAAGGAAAGGGGTACACAGTTTTACAGTTTCACAGGTATTCCATTCCAGGTGGGCTTTGCTTGTTTTATGACATGATGATCTTTTGTGTCTGGCCTCAAATCTGAGATTCTCCTGCCTCAGTCCTCCAAGTGCTGAAATTACAAACATGTGTCACCACATTGGCTCAGCAAGATAATAAAAAAAAATTATAGAGCTCTGGTACACAAGAATGTGAATGTGGGGGCTGATGGCTCAGCAGTTAAGAGCACTGGCTGCTCTTCCAAAGGACCAGGGTTCAATTCTCAGCACCCATAAGGCAGCTCACAACTGTCTGTAACTCCAGTTGCAGAGGATCAGACACCATCACACAGATATACATGCAGGCAAAAGACCAATGCACACAAAATATAATAAATAAATCATTTAAAAAAGAATGTGAATATATTTAATAGCACACAATTATACATTTCAAAGAGGTTAAGATGATAAACTTGAGGCTAGAGTGTTGCCGCTCCTGCAGAGGATCTGAGTTCAGCTCCCAGCACCCAAGTCACATGGCTCTCAACTACCCATAATTCCAGCTCTAATTGCCCTCTCTGAAGGCACTGCACTCCTGTGCACATGACCGCACATATCCCTTAAATTTTTCTAAAGGTTAAGTATTTGCTGGGCGGTGGTGGCTCACACCTTTAACCCCAGCACTAGTGAGACAAAGGCAGGCAGATTTCTGAGTTCAAGGCCAGCCTGGTCTACAAAGTGAGTTCCAGGACAGCCAGAGCTACATGGAGAAACCATGTCTCAAAAAAACAGAAAAAAAAAAAGGTAAGTTTTTGCCTGCATGTGTTTATACATAAGCATGCGTGTGGCCAAACAATTATGTATGCGTACCTGTGTGTATATATACATGCGGAAACTCCAAGCGGATGTCCTGTCTTTCTCTACCACGCTCCACTTGTACTTACTGTACTTATTGCTCTCTAATTTGAACCCAGAACTTGCCAACAGGCTACTCTAATTAGCCAGCTTGCCCTGGAGACCCCATCTCTAACTCCTGAGAACTAGGTTATAAATAGCCACCACACCTACCCAGCTTTTGCTTGGGTACTAGGAATCTCCTTATGCCCACCAGAGAAGATAAATTTTGTCTTTTTTTTTTTTAAACACAATTTTAAAAATGTCTTACAGTTGTTGCTTTTAAGCGTCACTTTTAGGTATTTTTGTTTTGTTGTTTTGTTTTTAAAAAACAAGGATCATGTAGCCTGGGCTAACTGTAAACTCCTAATCCTCCTGCCTCTACTTCTCAAGTGCTAGGATTATAGATGTGTGCCATTATGGCAAGGTAAGATTTGTTTTTATTTTAATGACTTGCTCGTTATTTAGTGTTTGTTTGTTTTTTATTTTATTTTACATGGATGGGGTTTTGCCTTCATGTCCATGAACTATGGACATGCCGTGCCCAAGGAGGCAAGAAGAGGGAGTCAGATCCCCTGGAACTGAAGTTACAAAGACCTGTTAGTTGTCATGTAGGTGCTGGGAATTGAACTTGTATCCTCCTGGAAGAGCAATCAGCAGTCTTAACTGTTCAGCCAGCTCTTCAACCCCTTAAAGATTTATTTTACTTTTAATTATGGGGGCGGAGACATGTGTATCTGACTATAGGTGTCCAGAGTCCAGAAATGTCAGGTCTCCTGGAGCTGGAGTTATTTGTAGTTGTGAGCCACCAGATGTAGGTGCTGAGAACAGAACTCAGTCTTCTGAAAAGAACAGTACACACTGCTAACAACTGGGCCACCTCTCTAGACTTCCAGATGAGATTTTTAAAATTTATTTTTATTTTATATATGCGTTCTATGTGTTTGTATGTCACATGTAGGTGCCCAAGAATACCACAGGAGGGTGTCGGGTCCTTGGAGCTAGAGCCACAAGCAGTTGTGAGCCACCTGATGTAGGTACTGGGAACCCAACTTAGGTCTCCTAAAGGCAGCAACCACTCTTAAGTCTGAGCCATTTGTCCAGCCCCCAGCTAAAATTCTTTTGTTTGCTTTGTTTTTCAAAGAACTCCCCCATGAAGGAGCCCAGTGTGGAAACACCAGATGAGAAGGCTTTCACGATTTCATCTACAGAGCATTCTAAGGTAGAAGGACTCTTACACTGTGCTCAACTCTAAAAGTCTCAAAAGTGCTTTCCCTCCTGGGCTTAGTTTCTTTGGGGACAGATATTCTTTCTCTTGAGTAAAGTCCCTGGAAGGTGGAGACTGGTGGGATCCAGTGGATCCAGGCTTCAGTGGAACCCAAGAGGCTTCAGATCTGTCTGCTTTTCACACTGGCGTCTGAAGGAGAGTCTCTGAAGGTAAGGATTTCACAGCTTTAAAGAGATTTCAATCACTGCTTCAGGCCACTTCTTCCTTCTAAATTGGAGGAAACACAGACCCACAGAGCTCTCAGACCTCATCTAAGAGCAGCAGCAGGGCCTGTGCGGGCACTGCACCCTGACTGGCCAGCCCACGGCTCTTTCACACCATTACCCACCATATCCTGCTCAGACACAGCACCTGAAAGTCCTAGGACCCAGCTATTGGCCGCTTACATGTACAAAGCACTATCCAAGTGCCATACACTTGCTGGCGTCAACAGAGGTCCAAAGAGGTGGGATAGCCTATTATAGAAAAGTTCTAACAATGCATTCTTCTATAGTTATCTTTAAAACCATAGCTCTTACCTGAGGATACAGAGAAAAGGAGTCTGACAATCTGAAAGACGCAGGGTCTTCTTTATTATACTGCCCAAATTTCTGACACTGTTGAAAGAAAACAGGGAAAAAAAAAGAGTGGTTATTGTCACCTAGAAAAGTCCCAGACCAAAGAACTACTTCTTATGAATTCAGACATGCATATCTCAGGCATGAAGGGCAGACAAGTCAGCAAGTCTTGTCAAAACACAGAACCTGACGACTAGAGTTCAGTGGTAGAACACTTACTTAGCATGTTCAAGACCCTGGGGTAAGAATGGGAGATTCTAATCTCAAATCAACTGGTGGTAATGCTGGCCTGAGGAGCACTCTAACCACACGTGTGTTCAGCAATGTTGGTCTGAGGAGCACTCTAACCACACGTGTGTTCAGAAAGCTCTCGGAGGCACCTCTCCACATGAAAACCCTCAAAGACCATGAAAACTAGCAATTATAGATCAGCCTTGCTGTTGTCTGCTATTACAACTCAAGTTTCTTTCTCCTTTCAATGGTAGGTTTCTGAACCAGAATGTATTCCTGCTTTATTTCTTTATTTAGTTAGTCAGCTAATTAGTCAGTTAGCTAGTTAGTTAAGCTTTTTGAGAGGGATATACTAACCTCAAATGCAAGGTGATTCTCCTGCCTTCCAAGTGCTGAGATTACAGTCATGCACACCACATCTCTAGCCTTGCCTTTATTTCTGATCAAACATGCCCTCCAGACACTAGAGACTGAGGCCCTGGGTTTAAGAAAACCCTGCTCCTAACTATTTAGCTTTCTCCGTGTTCAAAGCTCATGTGCTTTCCTAGTCCTAATCTTCTTGAGCTTCCTTCCTAGCACTATTAGCCTCGATGGGCTTCCTCCAAACTGCCTTAAAACTGCCTCCTGAAAGCCAGCAAGATGCTCAGCAGGACAGGCACTTTGCCCACCCAAAATCTGACAAACTGAGTTTCTGATCCCTGATGAGAACCAACTCCCACACACCATGCCTCTGACATCTCTACTTGTACCCCCATGGTATACACCACAAGCATGTGCATGCGCAACACACCACACACATACACACTTCCACACTGATTGTAATAAAAAAAACCTAGTCCTTCTTCAGCTGCTAAAAAAAGCCAATTTACTTTTCATCCTCTATTTTCCCATCAGCCCTGTGTTCAAGGCTCCCTGTCCTCCTCTGGACTGCTCACAAGTTAATTCTTATCTCCTGTCCCACCCTCCCTGCTTTATCTACACATGAACACAAGAAACAGACCAAAGTTATCCAAACCCCTTCCTCAGTGTTGCCTGAGCTCCAGCTGGGACTTCCACCAACTACATGATCACTTTTCCCTGGACTACGTTTTCTAGCTCACAACCTACCAAAGAAACATTACATTTTAAAGTTGGAGGGTGGA